>NC_065541.1:21511968-21811968 GCF_932294415.1 Quercus robur
TAAAATAGAAAATTGGTAAAAGAAAGTTAGTTATTTCTTTTTTTACTGTAAAAAATACCCCTACCTAAAACTTAAAAATGGGGTTAAAATAGTAAATTGACAAAAATAATAAACTCCTATTTTTACGTTGAAATGTCTTTCCTACTTCTAATAAACTCCTACTTTTACGTTGATTTAAATTCCTACTTCTACTCTCTAACTCCCTAGAATCACTCTTTTGTTAGTTTTAAAACTTCTCTAATCTATAAAACTCACCCCACGTATTCAAGTTTTACTTCATCATAATGTATTTGTTTCTTCTGTCCCCTTTTTTTTTCAATTTAAAAAAAAAAAAATCATTACTCTAATCTCACATTTTTATTGTATTTGTTTCTTCAATCCTCATTTTTTTTTTTTTAAACTTCATTACTCTAATATCACTTTTTATTTTCCCAAATCTCTTTTTCTTTATTAAAAAAAAAAAAAAAAAAAAAAGACTCCTACTATAAAACTAGTACTATAAGTTCTATCTACCCTTATCATCCCAACATCCCCACTAAAAAGTAGTTACTACTATGTAATTTCTCACACTTTTATTTTTGTTTTTCACTTTCTCACTCACGATCTCCTTATTATCACTAACCTCCATGTTTGTTAGTTAGTTTTATATTTATCTTATATTTGTGAAGGCCAAGTTTCATTCTCATCAATCTCATATTTCTTTTTCTTTGTAAATTTTTTTAGACAATTTGTTCAATTTGTGCTTTTCAATGGTTATTTTTTAAAATTAAGCCAAACTTTAGCAACTAATTGATGATTTCAATGGATTGATGTTAGGGACACATTTTACGAGGTTTGAAATTGAGATTGGCAAATGCAATCAATACTCAAACCATTTGTTGAGCAAATAGGTATCTTCCAAAATTCTTGGTAGTATTGATTTATGCATTTGGGAGGGAAATAATTTCTTCATCACACCCTTAGGTTTTTTTTTTTTTTTTTTTTTTTTTTTTTTTTTTTTTGTGATTGGAAAAAGTAGAAATCCCAAATTATAATAAATGAAAATTATTAATCTTTATCAAAAAATAGAAGAGCCTCTAAGCACATGCGTGATTGTGTGCTCAGAGGCTAGTATAATTTAATTATTACATATGTGTGTGAATTTGAATCCTAATTCACCTCATACAAAATGTAAAGTTGGGATTTACAACTATTTTGTGTTGGCTTTAATTCCATGCCAAATTTGATTGTAATTATGTTCAATCTTATGTATCATGTATTTTATGTAGGATTTACTTGTAAGGGTTGTGTGTGTGAAAGAGAGAGTGTGAAGACTTAAGGCAAAGTGCAAAGGAAAGAAGATTTCGCGGGTAGCTTGTGAGTAGCCTTCCCGCAAAGTGAAGCATGTGATCAGCATATGATTGGAATGCGAAGAGTTATGACAGATGGTGACAGCTAGTTTTCGCGAGTGTCTCGCAAGTAAGACTTTCTCGTGAGATACCCACAAAACATTCTGTTTTGCCAATTTGTCATATCTGATACACTCTGTCCTTAACCACACTATATATACCCACATTACCCACAAATGTTGAAAAGTAGTTTTTAGAGAGAAAACCCTAACCACAACTCTTAAGAGTGAGAGATTGTTACACACACAATTATCTATACAATTCATTGTGGTTTTCCTCAACTCCTACCTTTTCATTTTCATATCCTTTAGAGGTTGATAGCCCAAACACTTACCACACCCATTCTGAATGTTAAGTGAGGTTTTGGTGCTGTTGGGAAGCATTGGAAGAAGCCAAGTTTTGGTGGATGTAATCAAGCATATTGTGGGATCCGAAGAGCTAGACAAAACACGGTTCCGAGAAACCTTGTTGGAGTAGGAGCTTGGAGGACTTAGGTGCATTAGGTAGATTAGGCTTGGAGGGTCTCTTGCTATTCATGTATCCTAACTAATTGTCTAGTGGATCGATTTACTGAGATTTTACGCTGAGTACTTCGATTTCCTCTTTGATAACACATCAGCGTGTTATCTTGTATTTGCATTCTTCTTCCCTACTCTTTTAGCTTTCATTTTACTGCTATGATTTGTTGAATATGGAGTAGAGTAGTTTGATTGTTTGTTCACTCGAATTTACTCTATTCCGCACTTAGTTTAAGTAAGAGTAAAATCAACCGAGCTGTAATCTTTAATTTGGGGGGTCTAAACAGCTCTTGTGTTTTAACACATTTTCGAGCTTTCACAAAAGACCAATCAATACCTACCAAATTATAATACACAAGCTAATCCATAAAAGACGAATTAATCCATAAGCATTTTTTTTTAATTTTTTTTTTAATTTTATAGAAAGAATTAATACACAAGCTAATCAATAGATTCAATACACAAACTATTCATATAGGCTCTACATATATTTGGAGGAATTTCTTTTTGTAACTTACAATAAATCCTAAAACTCAAACCCTTATCGTACAAGTTAATCCATAAAAGACGAATTTAGGTGTACAAGTTAATCCATAAAATAAAAATTAAACAAGTTAGATATTGTTAGATATTCCGTAATTACAACTCCATTGCAATAAAAGGGATTTTTTTTTTTGAGAACAATACAAGCAATCCATTTTGTGATGCCCCAATTTGATTGATTGTGTGATGTGTGTGGGTGTGTGATGAGTCCCACATCGGGTATTTACTGGGTTGAACAGGGCTTTATTAACAACTACAAGGAGTTTTAATTGTAACTAGTCCTTTTGAGGTATAGCGCAGATGTGGCTAACGCTTTTCCTTGGGTTGTTACATATGGTATCAGAGCCGGCCTAGTAATCCTGTGTGGGCTCAAAGACACTACCCCACAAAGTGGGCCCTAATGAGGACGTTAGGCATTTAAGTGGGGGAGATTGTGATGCCCCAATTTGATTGATTGTGTGATGTGTGTGGGTGTGTGATGAGTCCGATATCGGGTATTTACTGGGTTGAACTGGACTTTATTAACAACTACAAGGAACCTCAATTGTGACTAATCCTTTTGAGGTATAGCGCAAATGTAGCTAGTGCTTTTCCTTGGGTCGTTACACATTTGATACAACAATTTGAGATGAGCTTTAAAAAGCCCTATGAAAAGAATAAAATTTTATATTAGATGATTTGTTTTTATTGGTATGAAAAATCATATAGCTATAGTCTAAGAGTGTTCAATAATTACACAAGAAAAAAGAAGATATTTTTTTTGAGAAGAAAGAAGAAGATATTTTAATAACACAAATACATTAATTTGATATAATAGCTAGCCAGAGTGTGTACAATAGAAACATATTTTGATGAGACTATGAGAGGGTTAATGATATGAGAAAGTTTCTAATAGTTGAATAAAAGATCTTAGTTTCAATTCTTGCCTACACCAAAAACCGATTTGTGTTTTGATCTAATGAAAAAAAAACTATTATCAGAAACGGACGCCATAGGTTGAAATTCTCTTAAAAAAAAAAAACTTACTTTGAAACATAGAGAGTTTACTTTATTATAAAAATAAATAACCCATTTGAACTTTAGAAAGTATATAAACCCTTTGATATCCAACTTTGTATTGACCTTGAAATAAATACTTTTTTTTTAATTACTTAATTAGCCAAGAGCCTTGTAAGTTGTAACTCAACTTTTTGACACTTCTTAATAATTTCAACAAAAGCATTCATGGTTCAAAACTTACCTCCTTGACCACCGCACTCCTTTGGTGTGGTGCTCACTTCACAAGTATAAATGCTTATGGGGTGTAGGGGGTAAGGGCCGGGGTTCAAGTCTCTAGGAGGGAGCTTCACACACATCTACACTTAGATTATGCTAGATTAGAAATTCTATCGTGTAAAAAAAAAAAAAAAAAAAAAACTTACCTCCTCGGTTATAAGTACTGAATTTTCAACCAAAAAAAAAAAAAAAAACTATACTTTTTTCTTGAAAATTCAAAATAGTATTGGCCAATTAAAATAAGTCGACTTAGCTTGGTGTTAATACTCCAAAAATAATGAACTAAATAGTGGTCTCATACTATATTATAAAGGTTGAATTGCTAATTTTGGTCCTTTAAGGATGAAGTTTAATTTAGTTCCTCAACTGTTAGTTGTATTAATTTAGTCCCTCAACTTTCATAATTAGATCAGTTTCATTTGAATCTCCTCTCTGTTTAAATTAGAATGAAAATTAGTTTTTGTGACAAATGAAGCATAGGTTACAAAATTATAGAAAGTATACAATTTTCAAAATCAAATAAATTCCAATTCCATTAAAATTTAAATGAAAAGGAGTCCAATGATGAAATTGGCTTAGTTTCGAAAGTTGTGGACCCAAATATTTAGGGACCAAATTAGTAATTTAGCTTAAATAAATTATAGTTTTTTTTAGAGACAATTACAATATGTTGCTAATCTTTTCCCCTTTAGAACCCAAGTATTTTGTGTATGTGAAAGTACCAATTTAGTTACAAAACCCTTGACAAATAAATTATAGTTAAGTGACAAAAAATAAAGCAATTTGAAGTTTATTTCAAAGTTAGTGGCGAATTTATAAAAAATTGAATCATATTTTGGACTATTAAAAGAATTAGAAAATTATGAGGTTCTAGATTTTGATATCGGACTGGGACTTTGACCAAAGGTTAGATTGAATTTGACCAAATGTTAGACCATGAAGATATCATGATTAACTTAATAATTAACTATAATACAAATAAATATTCTAAAACTGTAAAAATTAGCAACTTTGATTTTTTTTTTTTAAATCTAGATATTTTTAAATAAATTTCAAAAAAATTTCATAAATTATAAAAAAAATAGAAAATAAAAAAATTTGTTCACTCACATGATTAATCTTGATGAGTGAGTTCAACACACATAAACACACCCGTGTATACAATTTCTTATCTAGTTATGCTTGCACAACAGTCTGCTTACTAGAGAAGTTCTAGGTTCAAGGGTTTAAAGTTTAAACCACAACCCGATATGCACCATGTGCCAAAAAAGCAACGAATCAATTGACCATCAGTTTCAAGGATGCGACATAGCTCAAAGGTTTTGGCAATGCCTTAAGGTCCCTTAAAGCCTCAGAAGCTCCTTTGGCCATTCTGTTGGGAAATGGATAGAGGCAAACTACAAATCCAAAACAACCTCCAACCATTTGGGCATACCGTGGAAAACTCTCTTCCCCATGGGCCTCTGGCACCTCTGGTTTGGTCGAAATAACTTCATATTTAGAACTGGAATTGTAGATAATATGGTTCTTACAAAATGCATCAGAGATGGCGCTGAAATCTTCTCCATTGGAACTAAATCAAGGCTGAACAGAACGAAGGCAGTGATACTAGTTGCGTGGGAAAAGCCCCTATGGGCTGGATGAAACTCAACTTTGATGGGTTTGCTCTGGGTAACTCAGGGAAAGTGGGGGGAGGGGGTCTTATCCGTGACCACTAGGGCAATTGGATAAGAGGCTACACAAGGCCCCTTGGCAATACCAGCACTTTCATAGCTGAACTTTGGGCTCTTAGGGATGGTCTGACCATTGCCAAAGAGCTTGAAATTAATAACTTGATAGTTGAGATGGATGCATTGAGTGTGGTTATGCTTACGAATAATAGCTCGACTAATCTATTAATGGAACCTCTACTATCTGATTGTAGGAACCTGTTGAAAGACATACCCAACAAGAGGATAGTCCACACATTCCGTGAAGCGAACCAATGCGCGGATGCACTTGCTAGATTTGGAGGAAGCTCTGTCTCCTCTTTTGTTGTTTTTTTGTACCCATCGCCTGTGGTGGTTGAGCCTCTCTTTGCTGATAAGGAGGCTGTTTGTTGTAACAGACTTGTGTTCTCTTAGTTTTTAATATAATCCAAGTTTACCAAAAAAAAAAAAAAAAAAAAGTTTCAAATGATCAGTTTGTGCCCCGGTTATCATTTCAACTCGGTTTTTATTGGTTTTGACTCTTTTGAGGGATTTTATTGGACTAGACTAGTCTTGTGGTTGAACTGGTTGGTTCGATCCTGTTTTTAAAACAGTGAACATAACTTTTTCTGCTTGCATAGGAAAGTAACCATTTGTACATATTTGTTTGCTTAGAAATTATGTATCTTAAATGAAAAATATTATGTACACAATATTTTTATAACTTTTTTCACAACAAATTTTAAGTAACAATAAGTTCCAGTTAGCTCAATTAGTAAAGTATCTGATGGTTGAATAAGAGATCTGGGGTTCAATCCTCGCTTACACCAAAAATTTGATTATTGTCTTAGTCTAATGATAAAGAGCTATCATCAGGAACGAATGTCATAGGTTGAAACTCTCTCCAAAAAAAAAAAAAAAAAAAAAAATTAAGTAACAAATTGCTACTAGTGGATAAAAAAGTAATTTTAGCAATGAGTTTAAATTAGAATCAACAACAATTTACTACTAGTGATTTGTTATGAAAGTGTTGTAGACGTCTTCTCATCTTAAATAGTTTCTTTTTTCTTTTTTATTATATGATCCTCCTCATTTATTAAAACTTTATAAACAATTTCTACAATTGTTCTATGTTCGTTTGCCTATAGTTTAGTTTAACTTTTAACTTTTATGTACACATTTTAAAACTTTTATTATTACTTTTTTAAAGTAATATACTTTGAGTAAAAAGTAATGGAAAAAAGTTAAATAAGTTGATGTCAAACATTCACTAATAAGATTTGTAGTATGTTCGAGTTTGATTATTTATTATTAAAAGTCTTGTAACTTAATTGATAGGTATTTTTTGGTGTTTCTATAATATTTAAGGTTCAAAATTTCTCTCATTATTTCTCCAAAAAAAAAAAATTCTCTCACTCTTGTAACTATCTGAATTATATAAAAAGAAAAAAAAAGAACTTGATAATTTGTTATATAAATTTAATGTACCCTTTTAAAACTAAAAATTAAGAAAAGAAAAGAAAAATAGAAAATAAGAAGAAGAGGAATAGGCTTTGCAAAATGTGCGTGTTGAGCACCTCCTTCTATATCGCGTGAAAGGAGGACCCTGACAAATCGTTTGCCGCTAAAACAGCGCCAGGGCAAAAGTGGCGCTTTCGCAATTTCAATTTGATTAAAATTTATTATTTTTAAATTTTATTTTGAGAAGAATTTTATTAATAATAAAAAATTTATTATTTTAAATTAAGTTCACAAATTGAATTAGACAATAATACTTTTGTCAGTACTGCCATGAATAGACAAATCACTGCAAGCAAGCACACGCCTCCTCCTATAAATACTACTATTCCTCTCTCTCTTTCTTTCTGTCATTCACACTCTCACATTTCACTCTCGCTTTTCCCAGAACCATCAAGCTAGTGAGAGAGTGAGAGAACTTTTGTGTGTGTGACTGACGATTGCTCTCTCTGTCTCTCAGCGCTCAATCTCAATGTAAGCAATCTCTCATTCACTTCATCTGCATTGGATTTTCAACTACATCACTCGCTTATTAGTCTTTCCAAATGAAATTCAGTTCCATCAACGCTGATATCAATGGCTACGCTATTATAGAATTTGCTTAAGTTCATCACATTTTGAATGTAAGGCGTGTTTGGTTGGTGAGAAAATAACAAGAAACGGACCAGAAAGGAAAGAATTTTCTCGTTCCGTTGTCGTTGAAAACAATTCGTAATGATAGAAACCGCTTTTCAAAATGTGTTCAGTCTGTTTGATTGTTGAGAAAAATGAAAGAAAACACAAGGAAGGAAACTATTGAGTATTTTAGGGTTAAGCACTGTGTCATTCCACTCGTTCACGCTGCTTTTACTTCCATCATCAGTGTTTGCTAATTTATTCTGTTCTGAGGAGTTTGTATGGCTTTGATTGTTGTTAAGGCCAATGCTGATGCTTGGGCTTATGTTTCTTAGCGTCTTGATTACATTTTGACTTTGTGCTTAGTGTGATGCTTGTTTGGCAAGAAAATGAAGGAAAAAATGATAGAAATGGAGTGGAAAGTAATGAAAATACAAAAGGTTGAAAAAAAAAAAACTAATGTTTGAAGTTTCTTCCATGTTAGTGTGCTTCTTCTTCTTCTCCTTGTAGGTTGGTTTATTTTCCCCTAATTTTCTGTATAGTTATTTGGAATATGTTTGGAAAGAAAAGGAAGAAGATTTCAATCGTTAGATATTTCAGCGATGTCATAGTTATCTGTAGATTAATATTAGTACTATGAGTTTGGCCATGATTGCAATTTCTTTTATGCTATGCACAACTGTTTAGCCACAGTTAGATTTAGTCTACCTTGGTACTCTGTTTGGTTGGTGAGAAATTGAATGAAAGGGACGGAAGAAGGAAATTTGTCCATTCTATTCTGTTGTAATGAATTTTTGAGTGAATAGTGCTTTAAATCTGTGGGTTGATTAATTTTTAAGCTTGCCATTGTGAATAGTGCAGGGCAAGATGAGATATATTCTCCTTATTCATCCATCAAGATTGTTTTGTTGACTACTGCTAAAAACAGTGTCAATGATTGGAATTTGTTTTAAACTAAGATGAATTCAGCATATTTGTATTTTGTAATAAAACTTTCTTTTCTGTCCTTATGGCCCTGTTTTGTTAAAAATAGAATGGAAAGAATGGAAGAAACTAGTAGAAAAAAAAATGGAAAGAAGATTTAAACTCGTTTTCTGTTGTGGTTTTTTTTTTTTTTTTTTTCCTAAATCATTGGAAAAATGATGTTAAAGTCAACATTTAAATCCTTTGTTGCCTCTTTTTAGTTTTAAGTATCACTAACGATTTGCTTGCTTACAACATATGTAGGGACAAAAAGGACAACTTTAAATACTAGTTTCAAGTAATCTCTGTATTTATTCCTATACATTGCTTTATCATCCTTATTTGCTGCTTATTGTAATCTGATGAGCTTAAAATGGGTTTGTTTATTGCTAGAAATAATGCCAACCATTAATTTTTCCCCTTTCAGCTATATACATCCAACAATTTGTAAATTACATTTTATTTTCCTAAGTTTGGATCAAGTCTTCACATAAGCAAATTAATGTCTTAAAGATTCAAATATCGACTATTTGTTATTAATTCTCTTTGGTAATTACTTTATTGATGAAAAGATATAGTACACAGGAGATGTACACAGCTAGGTGTTATTAATTTATATTAATGCAAGTTTAGGTTGAGTCATGTTATGAATTTTAAAGCTATTTTCACATTCTAATCTTCTATCTTCCATCCATTTTCATTTGAGGGTTTTTTTTGGGCATCCTCTCTAGTTTATCAATAAAATAAGAAAAGGAAAACATGTTATTGCAAAGGAGTGTATGTGCCACCTCTTTATTAGATTGCTTGAGAAGATCACATTTGTTGTTTATACGAACTAACTTGCTCCAGAAGGGACTCTTTTTGGTCATGCATTTCCTTTTAGTTAATTTTTAAATGATCAGTTTTAGTGTTTCACCTATACTTCACCAAACAACTCTACAAATGGGTTTTAGACTCCTATTACTCCATCTTATTCCTTGAGAAGCATTGCCTTGAGCACAGAGAGAGCTTTCTGTTCCATTGCTCTCACACCACTAAATTTTCAAGTAAGCAATTATTTATTCTCTTCCTTGCCATTTTCTTTCTATCACCTTTAGTTGCTTTATCTTATTGTATGAGCTTGAAATGGGTTTAATTAGTGGTAAAATCTGTGATGATGAAAACTATTTTTAAACAATATCTAATTGTCAATTTTGAGTCACATTTTAGTTTTGAGTTTGTTGTTTCCTGTTGCCGTGTGTCCTATGAAATAAAGAAAAAGAGATTTGCTTTTATTTGAATTTACTGATGAATGAAATTTATTCTGACTCTGGGCTTGGCACACATTTTGCTCATCTTTTTTCTTGAAAGTGTCTTAAGCAATCTTTTCTGTTTACAGGGAACTGGAGAAAAAGATTAAAAATGGAAAACCTTGAGTGTTGTGATGTATCTTGTTCTTGTGTTTTCTGAAAACTTAGAAAAGCTCCATTTAGGTTATAAGAACTGCTAATTGAAATTCCTCTAGAATTTTTGTGTATTTTTTTAACACATTTTGATTACATGTGTCTTTCTTTCATCCTCTGTTTTGGATATTGAGAAAATGGCGTGTCCCAAAACAGAAACTCAATTATGTCTAGTCAACCTCGTATTTATCACTCTTTTGCGAAACTTCTCGTACACCAAATTTATATATATTTACATTTCCTTTTTTGGATGTTTCAAAATTGTTGACCATTTTGTTATTGGATAATGTTTTTTCAACATAACATAACCCTTTATAATTGCTAATGATAGCATGTACCGTCACAAATTATAGTCGATAGCAGTGTTTAAAAATCGGATGGGTTGAATTGTAAGCCACCTTTGAATTCAGTAGCTACAAATTTTTTTGGTTACAATTAGCTCAATTTGTTAAGTCTATTGTTGGTTATCGAACAAGAGACTTGGGATTGAATCCTACCCACAGCAAAAAAGAATCTTTTGGTGTCTTGGCTTGATAGTAGGAGCAATCATCATGGAGTGGGTGCCTTGTTTCAAATCCTATTGTATCTAAAAAAAAAAAAAATCAGCCACAACAATTCAATTTTTTTCCCTATATTCCTTAATTATATATTTAAATATTCAACAATAGTAACTTTGTAACAAATTTGTATTATGACCTTTAACAAAAATTTTATTTGTGTCCCCATATAAATATGGAATATAAACATAGTATTTATTGACATACTATATATTATAATGTATTAGTCTATTATTTAATCTCTATATTATTATTCTATATCTTATGTTATATGTCTAATGTATAAATTAATAATTGTGTTTATCATGTTATGCTGATGTCACAGTTTGATCCTAGTTGACCTAATTGGACCTTTGACCCTTTCAATGCTTTGTTTTTTGAACTATTGGTATTAGTGAATTATTGTTTGAAAATCCATGTTATATTTGGTTTGTATTACCTTTTTTTCATTTGGTATGCATTGTCCTTTTGTATGTCACAAATAAAGAAGTTGCTGATTATTGATTTTTTTTTTTTTTTTTTTTTTTTTTTTTTTTTTTTTTTGCTTTGCAGGCTTTGTATATATTGATAGCATATACACATGAGTTGTTTCTCTTTCTTATAACTCATTGACTGGTTCTGAGTTCCTAGCCTAATTTGATGCATATGTAATGTTCATTAGGAGCTGTTTGAAAATTTCAAATTGGTAGGAGGCTCTATTAATTAATCTAGGAATAGAATTCACAACAATTTTTTTATAAAACGTTTCAAGAAAAAAAAAGGGGAACTATCAAAGCTAAAATATTATATGATTGAAATTAAAAAAAAAAAAAAAAAAATCTAGATTGATGCAGAAAGAAAGAGAGGTGAGAGAGAGGAGAAAGCAAGAGAGGCACCCACTAGCTTGAATTACAGACCCTTTTATGCCAAAATATGAAATGGCCTTTAATCTTTTGGCTTGATTTCGTTGAGTCTTGCCTGATGCACCTTACAGTCTATTTAAGGCGCTCAGTTGCCTAATTAGGCCCCAAAGGCAGGTGCCTCACTAAAGGAGTCTTGCCACAAAGATTTAAAGCTGCCCTAGTGGCTTTGACTACACTGTTTGTTATGTTACATGAATAATGATAATTCTTTTTCAATGGGTATCTCTTTCTATTGTTGTTGCCTGAGTGCCCGACTGTCTGTCCTTCACCTGTTTAAAAATTAAAAAAAGTGTAGGGTTTAAAAAAAAAAAAAGAGGAAAGAGAAAAGCTGTGGGTAGTGGAGGTAAATTTGTCTTCTGATTATATGATTTGTCTGATATTTTAATAAATTATCTGAATACCAAGGGGTTGAAATAATGTAAGAAGAGTAGAGGACTCCATACGGTAGTAATGTATGTATGTGTCCTCTGTTCCAGATAATTGAATAAAGACTTTCGTAGTTTAGTTGATCTATTGTTATGTATTTTTCTACAAGAAATATTTCTAATTGAAGAAATTTCTGGGTTGGCAATTTTATATATATTCTAATCAGGTTGTATTATTGGATGGTACATTAAAGAAAATAGTATTTCTTGTTTGGCAGTAGTGGAGAGATGAGTAAAATGCACGCTTAATGTTGATGGAGATGGGATTTTTTGTTGACATTTCCTGAAAATTACAGTTATGCAAGAATAGAATTAGTTCTATCAATCTCTTCTCATCTGGTGGAATTCCTTCTAACTGACATTTTGTTCTCCTTGTTCATTTTGAAGATTTTATAAAATGCAAGGAGTTACTTCATGCAATGCACCTTTTGATGCTGAAAAAAGGGACCTAGAGGGTTTGCTTGAAGTTTTTGGCTCTGCATTTTCTCTTGAGGACATAGCCTCTGCTTATTGCCAGGCAAGGCGCAATGCAGATATGGCTAGTGAAATTCTTTGTGCTTCAAGTAAAAGTACCCCTGTCATTGCTGCTTGTGCATCTAAAGATAAATTTAAGTGTGCAAGTTCAACATCTTCAGAAGTGTCATTTGAATTGGATGGTGAAAGTGCAATGCCTTCAGAAATGTCAGCTGATGAATTTTGTCAGAAGTCTAATCATGCAGGAAGAAATACCAGAGCATTGAAGTCAAAAGTGCGTCCTGTATCAATAGGTACTGTTTCAGGTGTCATTGCAAAAGATTATGTTATGTCGAGGCCAGTAACTAAAGAATATCCTGAAGCTACAAAACCGCCTAAATTATATGCAAAAGAATTTCCTGTTTCTGAGATATGGAGTGAGGAAGTTCTGCCAAGTATGAGAGCAAGAAATGGCAGCACTGCATGTGATGATGTTGAGGAATTTATGATTGAAATGCTTGGAGATGGTTTCCAGCTAGACGTGAATGTGATCCAAGAAGTTCTTGGTAAATTTTTCTTGTTGCATTAACCATTTCTGCCGTTCATTACTCCTGCCAGCAAATTAATAATTCTCCATTAAAGTTTGTATGTGTGTCTGAAGTAGCTTCAGAGAAGGAATATGTCCAGTTTTCCTGACATTTAAATTTAATATATATATATATATATATATATAAAATTTAAAATACACTTTTCTGCTTTTAATTAAATATTATTAAAGCAGATAAAATGATTACTATTTTTCTTGTATGCATCGGAGATTATTATTAGGTATTGTTGTTTTCCTTATTAAGTTCACTTGCAGCGTTTGATATGATGCTTAATCAGGCATTTTGTTGAATTTGCAGGCTTTTGTGGTCATGATGTGCAAAAGGTATAGCGCAAATTCACTTAAAGGTTAAGGTGGTTTTTTGGATAATGATTTATATGCACCACATTGAATCTTCTCTCTTACACTTTGAAAGAAGTTCTTGAATTCATCTGGAAGCACTAACCAGTATGGTTTGGGGTCAGATGTTCTGTGTGGGCAGGCACACATGCACCTTGGCTTTTTGGGTCATGAATACACACGCACACATGTGCATACACACATCTTTTGATAAATAAAATAATTTTATTCAACAAAGACAAAAAAGAATACATAATACATTCTAAATTTTACATCTTCATTGTATGGGGGCTAGAGATATTTAATAATTACTCACATACATACATACATATATATATATATATATATTCATATATTCTAATTGAATAGATGTTTGGTATGATTAAATGTCTCAACATTAACTTCATCCATGTAGTATAACCATAAAGTTGAGACTAAATTGTTGTTGTTAATCCTGCTGATGGCAAATCACGGACCAAAATTGTAATTTGTGGTGCATCACTTAAAATTAACATGAGCTGGAAAAACTTATTCAAAATATTCAGACTACATCTTTCAAACTTTAGAGTATGAAATATCTTATATTCATTGCAGGATGCCAATGAGAGTAGTCTTTCATTTTTCCCCCATGTTCACATTATGAACATAAACGTTTTACCTTTTTTCTGCTCTTTATATGAATAGCAGATCATTATTAGAAGATCAGCATTTTGAGTTTTTTATTTTTTATTTGGGTTAAAATGTTACTGTTAGTATATAAATCCTTCAATATTTTGCTTAACTCAACAATCTTGAAGAATGATTTTGCTGACCATGTAGAGCATGGAGAAACTTCTTGACTTGTCAGCTTCAACGTTGGAGAAGCATGATGATGATATTGACTTAGCTGGCAAAAAAGTAAGCTTTACTAGTAGTTTTATGCTTCTACCCAATTCCAATCTAGATATGTGATTATTTATGAAATTAAATTATATAATATTTGGATGTGATGATGATTCTTCTCTCATTTCCCTAGTGACTGGTGCCTTAATATGTTTGTACTGCATGGAGCCTTTCTATTGTCAAGTTCAAATCCCAAAATCACTTATACTTTAACCTTGATGATTGCTAGCAGAACGTTTATGAATATGTACATGCTGCACCTATATTCTCAACTTTGAGCTTCATTCCTTGTTTGATGTGATGGTGACAAAGAGAACCAATGTAGTGGAGAAATATAGTATTTTGGATATTTTGTTAAGTTGAGTAGTTAAATGTATCCAGTACATTAATCTTTCTGAATTCCGTGCTTGCTAAGTGAGATGGGATTTTTAAACTTGAGGTCCCATTTTTCAATTTTGACACTGATAAGACGTTAATCATCTTTTGTAGAACATGAACACTATTTCTATTATATCTACAACAATGGTCTCCATCAGGTCTTTCACACAACAATATCTGATAGTATGATAATTAATTAATGAGCTATGGGCCTATGGCTGTTACTGTTTGCTTATACTGAAGTTCACTGTTAGTATACTAATTTGTATATTTATTTGTGCTTCTTGGCTTTTCTATTTGTAAAGCAGCTGTAAATTATTACTATTATTATTTTGTTTATACTTATATGGTTACCTTCTTTGGACATTAATATCATCTTTTGAAAAGTTAACTCAAACCTGGCATAAAAGACAAAATGATGATTAACAACCTCTTAATTTTCTTGTTATCTCTTCTGATCTATATTCTTTTAACAGTCTTCAGATGAATGCCAAGACCTAGATTCATCCCGCCGGTGCGTTCTTGCCATTTTTGTTAATTTACTAGCTCACTCCTGGGGACTGGATATAGCTAAGGAAAGGATCTGATTTGGGAAGGTCACTTTTTATTTGATCGTCCTCTCATTTTGCATAGATCAAAATCTCATTATTATTATTTTTGTTTTTGTTTTTGCCTATGCAGTGATAGAGCTAGAAATATGACAAAAAAATTAAAAGTGTCATCAAAAAAAGACAAAGAAAGACTTGTTCTTCAGAAGGAACTTTTAGAAGCATTGTTCACTGTTCCTGAAAGATCTGAGGAAGTGCCCAAAAGAATTCATCCAGTGAGGAGATCGAGACCTTTTGGTAAACCTGTGGTTGAAACTTTTACAGACACTGCTACAAAGCATAAGATTGCTACTGTGCGGCCAATAGAAGTTACTAAAGATGGTATGAAGTTTGATTATTATTTTTGCGTTATGAGGGAGTAATTTATCTCACAGATTATTTTATAGAGACATTAACATAGTATTTGAAAGGTATTAGTTGATTCTCGTGTGTTTGCTTCTCTACAACTTGAGCCCTACAAGTTGAATTTAGTTGTACTTACCTATCAAAAAAAAAAAAAAGTTGAATTTAGTTGTACTTATAAAAAAAAGAAAGAATTTAGTTGTAATTATGAAGTTTCTTTTTCCCCATGTTCCATTCTCATTTTGGAATGTAGTCTAATAATGTATACTCTAGAATGCAAAGTAAATGTTTTCATGTAAAAGGTTGTGTGACACAAGTCATAGTGTAGTATGACAGATTCAGATATATCAGAATAATATTAATTATTGGATAAAGATATTTTACTTGTATTATCCTTTTTCAATGATATTTCTGGCAATATATACTTTTAAAGATAGATTGAATTTAAGGATTAGATTCTTCTTGACCAAGTCAAAGATGAACTTTTGTAGGGGAAACATCAACTTCTCCAAAGTCCAGCCACATCAAATCATTCTACTCTCCTTCACTTGATTGAATCTAATCCCTAAATCTCCTTTACAAATATTAATTTAATATAGTTTAAGATTTTAATTTCTTGGTGTTGGCGTTTTGTTTTAACTCCAATATGTTAATCGTGGGATAAGTTTCATATCAACATAGGTTCGCTCCAACGATGAACATTAAGTTGAAGTTCATATTCCTTTTCACTAGTAATGGATGAATTCACTACATCATTTCAAGATGAAGTCTCTTGGTTTGCAGATTATATAGTTTTAGTGGATGAAACTAGATGTATAGTTAATCTCAAGTTAGAAATTCGGAGAGATACTTTAGAATCTAAAAGCTTTTGGCTAAGTAGGAATTAAATAGAGCTAATGGAAAGTTTAGTAAAAGTAGAAACAAAGATGAAGGCTTGTAAGATTTGATGGTCAAAAGATGCCAAAGAGTGGGTGCATACAATATCTTGGATTAGTAATTCATAAGGATGGCAAGATTGAAGAGGATGTGAATCATTGGATAAAAGTAAGGTAGATGAAGTAGAGAAGTGCTTAAGATTGTAGAATACCTATTAAGTTCTATAAGATTTCTATAAAACTAGTTATGCTCTATGGTGCTTAATGTTGGGCGATTGATAGTAACATGTCCATAAATTGAGTGTAGTTGAAACGAGAATGTGAAGATGAATAAGCAAAAATACAAAGAAAGGTAGAATTCAAAATGAAGAAATTTGTATAAAGATTAGGGCGGTTCTTATTGATGAAAAGATAAAGGAGAATTGCTTGAGATGCATTGGTCATGTGTAAAGAAGAGATTAATGCATAGGTGAGGAAAAGGGACTTGATTCAAGTCTAGGGAGTGAAAAATGGTATAGGAAGACCTAAAATTAAACATTAGTAGTAGTAGTTGTTAAAAATGGCATATAAATTAAGGAGATGATGGAGAGTATGATTTTGGATAAGACAGAATAGTGAAAAAGAATACGTGTAAATGATCATGATTAGTCTATTGGGAATCTATAGAGAACACCAAAGTTTTGGGGCTAAGGCTTGTTTGAAGTTGTATGCTAATCTTTGGGCCAGTCCATCACATTTCTTGGAAACAATGGCTGATCTTGTTCTATGAGATGTGTTCAATACCAAATCAGGCTATCTGCCCAATAATAATGAGAACATGAATAGCCATTCTCTAATTCATGACTTAATTTTTCTCTTTTACTGTACATGATTTTTATGTTTGTGTTATGGATTGTTTTCTTTTCTTCAACTTCTAATTCAAATAGATTTTGTAATGTTATTGCTTATTCCACATAAACATTCTTCTGAAATAGATGAAGACGATGAGAATAGCTATGAGGTCCTACGTAAAGCTGTAAAGGAATATTGGATTATGATGAAAGAATACTACCAAGCTGTAAGATCCTCCTTTTATATTTTTAGTTTATCTTATGCTCTTGGAAAATGTACTCACTACAACTGTGTAGAATATTTATAGGAATGGTATGTCAGAGGTATTTTTATCAAATCAGTGGAAAATAGTGGTCTTGTTGCTTTAAGAATGAAAGGGAGATACAATATCCTCACCATTGCTTTCTGTAAACTTTTCTGCTTGTTTACCATTGCCACAAACTTCCACTGAAATTTTCATTTGATGTGCACTTTTGTGGTTGTGCAAATTCCCCGTTATGATGATCATTCTAATCCCCATTGGGAGTTGCTTTTTAGGCTGTTGATGCATTTGTTAAGAGAGATTATGTACGGGCAAACAAACTTCGAGAACAGGTATCTTTGTTTTATAGTAGTGATATTGAATTATTGATGCTTAAAGGTGAAAATAGTTGCAAATCTAATCGCATTGTTCAGTAATTCTCATTTGACTTTGAAACTTTTTCTTTTATTCCTAGAAAATTGATTTCCAGCTCTTAATCAAATTAATTTAATTATGATAGGTTCAATTTAATTAAATTTAGTTTTGAACCAATTCATATATTGATAATTATTTAAACTTATCTTAAAAAACGATACCTATTTTACCTATACTTACTAGTTTACTCTATTGCCATTAGATTAATTAAAAAGTAGGATCTACTTCAACCCATCCTGTTCCTTAACCACGGGGCTGTATGCTGTAATAATTACTAATGGGCAAAAGGTATCAGACGTTATTAGAAGATGCCACATTTATACTCTGGCTTTTTTTAGTATGTAATTTTCGAAAGTAAAATTTTCCTGACATAACTTATTATGGAAATATAATCTATATAAAATTGAAGCAATTTAACTTTTAGTTGACCTCATGATAGTGTGCCATATAAATTTTTGAGGACTTACAATTTTACAGGTTATTATTTTAATATATATATTAATCTTATTTAAATTTTATTTTACATTTTGAACCATTCATTAGAATCTTGGCCGTTGGCACATCATATTTTATTTAAATGGTAGAATATACAAACAAACACAATCATAATAAACACCTAATGCTAGAATTTATAGTTCTATATACAATCACAATCGTAATAAATTCTTATTAATAATTATCATAATTATCACATTTCATATTTAGAAAATTTTTATTATTAAACTTTCCTGAAAGGGGTAGTACACGTGAGAAATGATTTAGCCATTTAGGACAATAACAGAAGTTTAAAAAGACAAGGTTGAGTAGTATACATCTTTGGCGTTATTATTAAAAATTGATGTGCCTTTGTGACATTAATTTTGTATAAATATTTTCCCTTAAGTTTTATTTGTTGTTTGAAAATTCTAGGGACACTTTTTTAACAGGAAGGCCAAAGAGGCAGATGAGAAATCTGCTCAAAAGGTTTTTGAAACCAGGTTGGTGCAATGTAATTCATTTCTTCTTGAGTTGCCTACTTGCCTGTCCCGTTTATAGCCTTATAAATCACTAATGAGTTTCAATTTAACAGCCAAGATGATGAAGTGTCCCTTGACTTGCATGACCATGAACCCAAGGATGCTGTACACTCACTGAGGCTTCATTTGACTAATATTTGTGGCATCCAAGGTAGGCCATTCTTCTCCTCCATTTATCCTCTTAATTTGAGAATATATGACATGACTTTGGATTCTGCTTCTTAAATCCTTTGGTTCAAGACATGTCTTTCTTTCTCAAGAGACCAAAATAAAAAGACAAAAAGGGGATGACAAGACTTTAGATTTTGCTTTTATTTTTTTTATTTTTATTTATCAGGTTTTAAATACCTGAAGGTCATATTGGGAACCAACAATGAAGATACCAAAAAAGGGGCTCGGAAACGACTGGTATGACTAAATTCTCAAGCCAATAAGCAATTTAAACCTGTTTTATTTGCTTTTGAGGCTGTTTTTTTTTTACATTTTTGTTTGAACTATTAACTAGAACTCATTTGTTAAGGTCATCCTAGTTTTGGGTTCAGTTAAGTGTACCAATCTCCTGGAAACTCTGAAGCAGCAACACTTCAATTTTTGTATTTCTTGCTCTAATGGGACATGTTAATATCCATGTCTATGGAACTCAATTTTTTGTCAATGAGCTTGTGTTGAATTTTATTGGCTTGGCAAAGAATGGAATTATTTTAGGAGTGAAGGAAATGGCAAACATCTGCATCAAGTATGAAGCTACTAGAAAAACAAGGCAAAACTTAATTGATTGCCACTTAAGCCCAATTTCTAGGAATTGCAGAGGATATGCTCTTATATTATTCATTTTGGTAACCATTTTTTTATTCAATTGTTCTGATGAATAATATATATTAGAAAAAAAATGTTATTTAGAAATTTTTTTTTTTGGTCAGATACTTTTGCCTTTCATTCCTATATAGTAATGAATATATTGATTTATAGCAAAGGGATTGAAAATTTTAGCATCTGTTAGATCAGTCATTGTTTATAACCTGTTATGATCATGATTTGTGTGGGGCCCATTATTTAACTTTTATGTTGTGACTTGGGAGCCTTGTGACTCCTCTCTATATTGTGCAGGTGTCATATATTACAAATTTTTATTCATCCCAAAAAAAAAAAAAATTCATATTGTTTTGTCTGGATCATCATATCTTTTGATAAAATGCTGGAAGGGAATTGTGAGCTTCTTGAAATGCCTTTTTGTTACCCTATGCCTATGTTACCCTGCTTAGTAACGAGAAGGCTGAAATCTGTCATTTATAGTTTTTAATTTTATTCTGCAGATTTTGAAGCAACTGGAGAAGGAATCAATCAAATGGACAGAGGAGGAGGATGGTGGAACCATTATCATTCAGGTGGATGTGATCAACCCAAAAGACTTGAGTTTTTATAAGAAATGAATATAAAGAAAATTAGGAGAGTTCCAATCATTATAAAGCTTCTGGAAAATAGGAAATCACAACTTGGGTGAAAATCTTATTATATATATTTTTCTTAAAAAGAAATGAAAAAGGAATGGTTAAGATAGAAAACTGGAGACACAGTGGGGTAGGTGCGGAACTCCACGTGTCTGTTTAATTTGATACTCAGCAAAATTTTGTTGTGAGCCACTGTACTCCTAGATTGCGATGAGCTCATAATCGTAAACGTGAAATTGAGTTCTATTCCTTATGGCTTCTTTTCTTTTCTTTGCTTATTGAAGCCAGACAGTTGTAGTTAAAAACTTAAAACTAAGTTTCCTCACATTTTTAAGTAGACGAGTGACTTGTGAAAAAAAAAAAAAAATCCAATAGTTAGAAAAAACCACCACTTTCTCATCTCTCTCTTGCCTCTCCCTTTCAGCACAAAACTCATCATTAAAATTACTTTTTTGCTCGTTAGTAATAACATTTATGAACAACATTGTTATGAAAATATTATGAACATAACATTTCTCAATGTTAGACATTGGTTCTCGATAAGCGGTTTGGTTTGATATGGTTTTTTTTTTTTTTGGGGGGGGGGGGGGGGGGGGGGGGGTTTGGTATGATTTTTTTTAAGGTTAGGTAAGTTGGATTTGTCCCCCCTTGAAACTTGGGTTGGATTGGATTTGAATTGTTAAAATTTATAGTAGAAGTACTTGGCAAAGGGAATGCAAGTCCATTGCGTCATATTCAACCCACCCGAATGACTGATGGTGGAAGTCGAGGAAACAATATTGCATCTACGATATCATAACATGGTTATTGGTGAATGGTGAGAATAAATTTGAAGATGCATTATTTTCTCCTTTAGGAACAAGTCTCTCTCTCTCTCTCTCTCCCTAAATCCAAAAAAAGAAAAAAAGAAAAAGAAAAAAGAAGCAACAAGTCTCCCGAGTGGACTAGTGAGAACCAATCGCTCCTAGAATGCCTGTAGGCCTCACGTAGAGGTGAGTACACAAGAATGCACTTCACTTTTCTTCCATATGGACCAATGCATTCCCCTTATTACAGGTCCAATTAGTAGATGAATTAATTGCATGCATTTATTTATGTTATAATTTAATTACCACAATTTATGCCTTGGTTTACTAATTTGATAGTCTACTCCTGAGGCAACACCGAGACGAATGGAATGCCGCTTTGCCTATGTGGAATCAGGTGCACCACTAGCAAATTTCAGTTTGCGACGAATAGACTCAATCATAAGGCGGATTGTATTCCATAAATGACACAATCAGGAAGTCGAGCAACAGAGCGAAGGCATAATGGAATTTTTGGTTGCGTTGGCAATTGTAATAAGCAATTAAAATGCAAGGGGTTTTTTCTGGGGACGATGTGGGGAAATAATCAAAGGTTGCATTTGGAAACTTGGATTCGGATTTGGATTTTAAATTAATAGATTTGAAATGCTTTGATTTCAAATCCAGTGATTTTAGGAGGTATTTCAAATTAGGGATGACAAAATCTGACATGAATTGCGAACTCAACACAGCTAACCCGTTTATAAACAGGTCATAGGTTGTGGCTAAATAGATTCAAATCATATTTAGGTCGACACAATTGACCTGTTTAATAAACGGGTTGTGTTTGTGTTCAACATTCTGACTTGTTTGACTTGTTTAGCTTAGAAATTAATTAGCTTTTATTATTAATATTTTGTTATTATTGCTTAATTTTTTTAATTATATGTTTATTACTATTTTTATGGTTGTAAATGTATTTTAATGTTAAATATATGAGAATTGATAACAGTTTATTTAGGTACCTATTATAATCAAACAAGTTATTAAATATGTCATTTGTATTGATCTTTACATGACTTGTTAATTAAACGGGTTAAATGTGTTGTGTCGAGTTGATTTGTTTAATAAACAAGTAGTATATTACACTAGCCAAGGCATGTGAGAGTGCTAACGTGGCTGGATCCAGACCCTACACGTGGGCTAGCTGTGAGGAAAGGAAGGGACGTGTTGGCTGAAGAAGAGGATCTTCAGCTCATGCCAATGATGTGACCACCTTGGGGAAGAGTGAGATTTGTACTTAACATGGACACCCAACACTTGCACAAAAGGGAGATAGCACCCCCTATGGTCAGATGCTATAGAACACTCCTTATTGGCTGATTTTGTGCTAGACCACTATTGTGAACACGTGCATCACTCTTAGCTTCCCTAATGTCCTTTTCATTGTCTACAGTGTGCTCCCCACGTAGTAGTAGAGCCACCCTTCGTTCTACTACCTTGACATTGGCGTGTTTTCTCTCTCCTCCAGTCATAGTATAGTACAATAGCTATATTAGGGTTTGAAATGGGCGAATAAAGGTTTGACACTTGTCTTAATGTACCTCACAACATTCCTTGTACTATAAGAGGGACATGTTGCTGAGCAATTAGAGCAAGAACCTAGAGAAACGAAGAGAAAGAGAAAAAAAGTTTAGGTAGGAAAGTGAGGTAGAGAAAAAGGTTTTCTTTGGGAAGAACATTACCATTGTACGAAGACCTTGATTTTCACATAATAGAGAGCTCTAAAGAGTGAGGGACATTCTTCCCCTTATTCACGAGTGGTTTTTCATCCATTCCAAAGGGTTTTCCACGTATCTTCCCATGCCTTCTTTAATTTCCATGTTACACTTCATTTCTCTTGACGTTAAAGTGTTAAAGTTTTATATTCATTGTTCTTAAGCTTTTTCACTAAAATGTATTGTTTGGCATATCAATCATCTTCTTTCATAGTTTTGATAACCTAACTTGCACATATACAAGTAATGTTAGAGTTGAAGATTCTTGATACGTTTACTAAATAGGTCAGATTTAGGTCAACCCATATAGCTGAATACTCATGACTTGACACGGCTTAAACTCGACTCACGAACACAAATTGCCACTCCTATTTCAAATCTAAGCATTTTAAAGGTTTAAAATCCTTGGTGGATTTGTCAAATCCAAAACCTTCGCTTTTTGACTCAAAAAAAAAAAAAAAAAAACCTCTGCTTTTTAAAATTGTCCAAATAATATATTTGGATTTTAATTACCCAAATCCAAATATCTAATTCCTGTTATCTAAACGCACCATTTGAAATCTCAAGTAACTCAAGTTGCAGATCATAAAAAACAAAGCTCCATCTTCTACTGTCTAGAAATCAATAGTGTACTGTGCATAAAGTTATTTGTACACAAATTTTTTGAAATCTAAAAAGAACTGAATAAATAAAACTAGGCCTTTGACAGTTCAGCCTAAGTCATTCTTTGAACACTATGAGCCAAAAAAGAAAAAAAAGCCATAAAACACATCCTAAAATGACCAAAATGCTGTGAAAACCACCAAAATGACCCAAATAACCCCATAACGTTCAAAATGATTAAAAAAAAAAAAAAAAAAACCCTTGAGCCATTTAGAATGACTAAAAGACCCCCAAAATGATCAAAATTGAGAAAATATTCATGAAAAATCCCAAACGACCCAAATACCCCCAACCAAAATGATCAAAATTGAGAAAATATTCATTAAAAATCCCAAATACCCCCAAAATGTCCAAGATAACTAAACTGCGCATGAAAAACCACTTAAATGACCAAAATATCCTAGAGACTTCAGGAATGACCATGATATGTTTCAAAATAGCACCAAAGCCTCTACAATTTACCAAAAGAACTCCAAAACTATTAAATTTGACAAAAATTCTAAATCTCCAAAATGACCATGATATGTCTCAAAATTTCAGGAATCACCCCAAAATTTTAAAAGTCCCACAAAAAGAACTTCGTAGTTCCTAGACCCTCAAAGTAATTGACAAACGTCGGAGATGCACTAAATTTTAGGGACTATTTTGAGGGTGTGGCAATAAAATTCTTTTACCTCGTTTCTTCCACAATTGCCTAAAATGACCAAAATGCTGTGAAAACCACCAAAATGACCCAAATAACCCCAAAACGTTCAAAATGATTAAAAAAAAAAAAAAAAAAAACCCTTGAGCCATTTAGAATGACTAAAAGACCCCCAAAATGATCAAAATTGAGAAAATATTCATGAAAAATCCCAAACGACCCAAATACCCCCAACCAAAATGATCAAAATTGAGAAAATATTCATTAAAAA
Source organism: Quercus robur (assembly GCF_932294415.1). Classification (NCBI taxonomy): domain Eukaryota; kingdom Viridiplantae; phylum Streptophyta; class Magnoliopsida; order Fagales; family Fagaceae; genus Quercus; species Quercus robur. The sequence continues at coordinate 21,536,398 of NC_065541.1, forward strand.
TCCCAAATACCCCCAAAATGTCCAAGATAACTAAACTGCGCATGAAAAACTACTTAAATGACCAAAATATCCTAGAGACTTCAGGAATGACCATGATATGTTTCAAAATAGCACCAAAGCCTCTACAATTTACCAAAAGAACTCCAAAACTATTAAATTTGACAAAAATTCTAAATCTCCAAAATGACCATGATATGTCTCAAAATTTCAGGAATCACCCCAAAATTTTAAAAGTCCCACAAAAAGAACTTCGTAGTTCCTAGACCCTCAAAGTAATTGACAAACGTCGGAGATGCACTAAATTTTAGGGACTATTTTGAGGGTGTGGCAATAAAATTCTTTTACCTCGTTTCTTCCACAATTGCATATAATAAAATGCGTTCAGAGATACATGCAGTCATGCACTTTAAATCCATTAAGAATTGGTGGATTCCACGAAGTCTAGATCATTATATATAATTAATTCTTCAATGATATCATATTACCATGCAATAATCGATCAACCATTACCATCATGAGTGCATGAATCTAGAATACATTATATTTTTCAATGATTTCAGATTGAGCATTAGCTACATTTTTTGGTTCCATAATTATTTCTGATAACTATCTGTGGAGTTCCCCTCGTATACATATTATGCACGAACGTGCAATTTGAATGCAAGAAGATCTTCGCGGTACTTGGCAATCCATTGTTCAATTATCTTGACCTCCGTCTTTCTTTGCATAACTAACCATTGCGGATCACTTGGCCTTGCCAAAAGTATGTCCAAGCAATGAGAACCTGCAGAAAGTGAACATTTAGCACACTAGCTAATAAACTACCACTAGTTCTAAAAGTTTAAGTGGTTAGTCATTTAATCATCGTTTTAACAATTAACAAGAGCCACCATAGGTAATAGGCATAATTTTTCTTCATTAAAAATAGTTTATTTGACCATTGTTTTGCTTGCTTAATTTTTTTTAATTTTATATATACATATTCTTTTTGTTACTAGTAACAATCCTTTTAGGGAAATGATCAGTACCATTAATTGTAGTGACAGCAAGGATGTTTTCTGATATGTTCTCCAAAACCCTATGATATGAAATGGACAAACAAATAAGTAGGTGCAATACAAACTTCCAAAGAAAATGACTAAAATGAAAAGCTGATTTTTTTTTTTTTTTTGTTTACCCGCCACTACTATAAGGATCTCTTAGTCCATTGGAGAATATAATGTTACTACCAAACCTATGGAGTGTCAGTTTCAGATCTTGCAATTTGACAGGTATCAGAAGCACAAAGAGTAAAGAGGGTAAAAATCTAGGATGACAGATCTTCATGAAAAGGGCCTGACGGACCCATGTCCATGGGCCGGTAGAGGGCAAGCCCAACTTATGCAAAGGTCCATTATGAATAGATCCCGCATAAACAAATACAACAGGAATGAGCCATGTGCCCACATGGCAGCCAGAAACCCTAGATGGGAAATACTTGCGACACACGCTAAATCACCCTAGAATCCAAAGGTAAATAGAATCCTAGCACAAAGAGGATTCCGGAGGTTACGCGCATTCATAAAGATCTTCTCTACAAGGAAGAAGTCTTGTTTATCACGCTAGGGATTATTCAAGAGGATTCCTATAAGGAAAGGACTTCTACACCAAGGAAGAGAGGTCAACCTTCTACTACTATAAAAGCCCCAATACCCTCACAAACCAAGGTACGCATAATTTACCATTCTTTAGCACTCTAGAGTTGTGAGAATAGTTCTAACTTGACCTTCGGAGGGTATTCGGCCAACACCACACCGGTGCTCTTTGTTAGGACTTCTCTCTTTTCTGTGCAGATATCGTTACGAGTGTGCGAGAATCGTGTAGCTCACTGGTGATATTTACGGCTTCATTAGTTGGCATTGTCTGTGGGAATCATCGTAACTGCAGCTTGTAGGCCATACAAACTCTACCCGGACAAAGGGCTGCATGGTACTTACATGCTTAATGGCGACCACCAACAACGTTCAGGAAGACGAGCCACAACCTACTGCCCTAGAGAGACAGGTCTTGACCCTTACAGCGGTAGTGGAGTGCCTCACCAAACAAAACCAGACCTTAGAGGAACAACTGCGACAAAAGAACGCGGCGATGGGAAACCAAGAAGAAGATCAAGAAGGTTCCAGTGTTGATCGCAGGAACCAGGAGAGATCGGAGGGTAGTAACGCCCCAAGCAGACCGGAGCGACAAAACATAAGCCTCCCAACCCTCATGGATACGGCTCCACCTATTGTCGCGGAGATACAGGCAATGAAGGAGCAGATGGAAGTCATGATGAATGCCCTTAAGGGACGAGTATCCAGCGATCTTGACAACCTATTCAACTGAACCGACTCATCGTTCACTGCCTCCATCAATTGCTTCCCTCTGCCGAATAAATTCCGCATGCCACATATAGACAGTTACGACGGAGTCAAGGACCCTCTAGATCACCTGAAGACCTTCAAGACCTTGATGCATCTTTAAGGAGTTGCAGACAAAATTATGTGTAGGGCCTTCCTTACAACAATGAAGGGTGCTGCGAGAATTTGGTTCAGTCGGTTAACGCCTAGCTCTATCAGTACTTTCAAGGAGCTGAGTGCCCAGTTCACTTCGCACTTCATTGGAGGGCATAGATACAAGAAGTCTACTACATGTCTGATGAACATTAAGTAGCGGGAGGACGAGACGCTGAGGTCCTACATAACCCATTTCAACAAGGAGGTCCTCTCAATTGATAAGGCGGATGACAAGATACTCGTGGCAGCATTCACTAATAGGTTACGAAAGGGTAAGTTCCTGTTTTCAAGAACGATTTGAAGACCATGTCAGATGTGCTTTACAAGGCCACCAAGTATATGAACGCGGAAGATGCACTGCTGGCCTATGAGGATAAGCCCAGAAAAAGGGAAAGACAGGAGGACACACGGCAGGATAGGGGGTGCAAGGCGGCTAGGACCGGAGAGCGACGGGATGATAGATATATAATCGTAGTATATGTTATTTGTCCGAGAAAGTCTATAAAACAATTGAATTTTTTTTTTTACAACAGTTGATATGAGTCATACAGATTGTTAGTGATAAGTAGAAAGAAAATATTAATAGTGGGTCCAAATAAAAATTAGTAAAAATTTGCCAACTAAATTATTGTAAAATTATTTGTGTATGTAGCATTGCTCGCCTCTATTTGTATTCAGACATCTCACTGTATCATATGGTTGCAAGCTCCAGTTACTGTCCTAACATTGTATGGTATTGCTCCTGGTAGGTAGCGATCAATTTAAACAAATTTAAAGGTTGAATTCAATATAATGGTGAAAAATGCCTCAAATTGCCCAAGAAATCTAGTAATTTAACTTCAGGGCTAGTAAAAATATCCTACATAATTGTATGGCATTGCTTTTTCTTAAGCCCAATGTGCATCTAGTAATTTATCTTCTTTGTTTTTAAGGCCTGGCCACCTGGGTTAATATAGAAGCTAAAATTTCTGGTCCATGAGCTATGTAAATGAGCCCAGAAATGTGTAATTTCTCGTGCTGCCTTCAACCAAGGGCTTTACCATGAGAAACCCTTGATTCCTGATGCCCTTTTGACCTAGTCATTGTATTTATCCTTGAAAACTGACACAATGAAATTAACTTTTGAATTCATTTTCAAAAAAAGAAAGAGTGCAGGACTTTTTTTTTTTTTTTTGGGGTTAAAAAACAAAAAAAAAACAGCGGTGAGTTGAATGGGAGTCGATTTTTGCAGTTACCTGAATATTAAAAGATCAAAATAAAAGCATAAAATTTAGGTGTTTTTTTATTTCCAAAAAATCTTTAAAAATATAGTAATTCAAAATTGAATGATTTTACTTAGTTGACTCTATTCTTTAAACATTTTCAAGACTTAATAAGGTGTGTGAGAGGGTATTTTGGGACAGGAAAAAGGTCAATCCCCAAACCAGGAATCATCATCATCATCTTATTATTAATAGCATAGAGTATAGAAGATGTATCTTCAAAAATAAAGCATTTAGCCCCCCAAAAAAAAAAAAAGTTAAATTATTGCCAAATATAAAGAAAAACACATATAATCACAATTATTTTGTACGTACCTATAAATCATCAATGAATTATTATAAAGTAAAAGTATATTTTTATATTAGAAAATTGTTTATTACTATTGTAGCACATAATTGAATATTAACAATTAGGCAAAACTTAAATTTAATTTTGTAGATTAGGTTCCTTAATTAATTAAATTCAAACACATGATTGTATTAACTAATAAAATATAAGAAAAAAGAAAAAAGAAAAAGAGGAACTGGGAGAATTAAATGGGAAGAACGCCTTTCCAGAATAGTAAATATGAGTGGCATTGTGTTGCGTGGATTAAGAAACAAAGAACCAATTAAAAAATTCTGTGTGGAAACTGTGTGTGTGACCCTGGTAATTCAGTGTGGCTTATCACAAATGTACAAGTACAACTTGATTGTGTTGCGTGGATTAAGAAACAAAGAACCAATTAAAAAATTATGTGTGGAAACCGTGTGTGTGACCCTGGTAATTCAGTGTGGCTAATCACAAATGTACGAGTACAACTTGATATCATCAAGCAAGCCATAAATATTAACTTCTATCTATAACCAGGCCTTTCTTGTCAGTCCCTTCCACGAAGTAAAACAAATACAACTAAAAGAAACAGGATTAGCCTTAGACTTAAATAAAAAAAATAAAAAATAAAAATACAAAATTCAATCCTCTACATTAGAGAGAGAGAGAGAAAAAAAAAACTTTTAATTATTCTTTTGTAATTTTCGAAATTATTTGAGTGTAATATTTATCCTTTTGTTTAGATAGTTGATGCGTGTTCAAGAGTAGATTTTTTAGGCAAAGATTACTAGTAGTAGTAGGACTAGAAGTCTAGGACTTACCAGTTATTAGTAGGATATAATTTAAGCTTTCAACGATATAAAGATTTTATTTTTAATTTTTTTTTTGGGTGGAAACTAATCGGCAATTAGAGCCTATAAATTACCTTGCTTAATTAAGGGCTTTCTCATTTCAGTTTTAACTCCTGAGTTTAGATAGGTCATAAGATTGTAAGTTTGAGTGAGATGGAGGGTGTTGATGCTATAGAAGAAGAAAGCTCACAAGAAAAAATTCATGTAGAAGAAAAAGAACAAGAACATGAAGTTGATCAACCTGGGATTCACAATGGTCTCAAATGTAAAAAACTCTCTTGGAAAAATCTTATTAGACTTGATTCTTTTGATTTGGAGGCTGATAGATTCACCTCCAATCAAGGCCCTGGATCTTCTCAGGTATTATTTTTTGTTTTCTCTTTTTTACTTTTCGTTTATCTTGTTATTCTTATGATATCTATAGCCTATTCTAAAAATTATAGGACTAATGTAATTTTAGATAAGCAATAAACTAATAAGTTAGTCTAGAAAAAAAAAAAAAAAAACTAATCCAATTATTATTGTTGTTATTATTTCGTTTCCAATATGATATTTGAAGTGTTGGAGTGCAGGCCTTGGATTGGGGAAGCATAATGAAGCTAGCATTTCAGAGCATTGGGGTTGTGTATGGTGATTTGGGCACGTCGCCTTTGTATGTGTTACCAGGCATTTTTCCTACTGGGGTTAAGCACAATGATGATATACTTGGTGTGCTGTCTCTAATCTTTTACTCGCTCATGTTAATTACTTTGATCAAGTACGTTTTCATTGTGCTGACAGCCAACGATAACGGAGATGGTAATTGATAATCTTCTCTCATGCTTAGCAATTTGTTTTAATAGATTAGTTATTGTAGTTCTTGGATTCTCATTTTTATTGCTAGATGATAATTAGAAAGAAATTAATATTTCTTGATGATAAGACTTGCACACAAAATAAAAATGACATTGGGTGATGCTATATTAGTGTGTCAATAATAATGCTTTGAACTTTGAATGGTGTTGATATGTTATATATTGAATTGCTAGCAAGGAATACATTGTCATCAAACTATTCATTATTTTATAATGGAAATTGTATTGTTGCAGGAGGAACTTTCGCTCTATATTCTCTCATATGCCGCTATGCCAAGGTCAGCTTGACGCCCAACCAGCAGGCTGAAGACAAAGAAGTGTCTAACTACCGACTAGATGTGCCAAACCGACGGCTGAAGAGAGCATCCTTTATTAAATCTATGCTTGAGAGTAACCAAATACTAAAGTATTTCATCTTGTTCATGACCATGCTTGGCACCTCCATGGTGATTGGAGATGGCATCCTCACACCATGCATATCAGGTACAATAGAGTGATATTCCTAAGTCCTACTTATCTCTTTACTGTTGGTTGAGATGGTGTAAAAATTAAGCTGTTTATTCAATTCATTTAGCTTAGTTTCAATTATTTATAACTTCACATTTCATGAACTCTTTGTATCTAATATTCTGAATAATAATTTACTTTATGATTTCCTCCTTGTGTAGTATTGTTAGCAGTGGGGGGAGTTAAGGAAGCTACTAGTGCGCTTACTGATAATACGATCATGTGGATTTCAGTAGGAATCTTGATTATTTTGTTCCAAGTTCAGAGATTTGGGACAGATAAAATTGGCTATAGTTTTGCTCCAGTACTAACAATTTGGTTTCTTTTCATCAAAACTATTGGCCTGTACAACTTTGTGAAGCATGATCCAGGGGTTATCAAGGCAATCAATCCAATGTATATTGTTGACTATTTCATTAGGAATAAGAAGAATGCATGGATCTCTCTTGGAGGCGTCATCCTATGCCTAATAGGTGTGTATCATAATCTCATCTCATTGTTTAAGCACTTTGAATGTACAGAAATAAGATGTAGTGATGGACTTGTTGCATAGCTACTGTCTTAGGTTTCAGCTTTAGAAACATACGATTTATGGTAGTGATTGGAATTATTTCTAAAATCATAGTAAATTTTGATAAGAAAAAATCCTTGATGATTTAAGCACAATGCTCGTAGAAAAATGGTTAAGTCCATCTTCATTATCAGTCCATCTCAAATCCCAAATTATCCCTGATTGTGCTTTCACTGCAAATTTATGGTTTCCTTTATTAAGAACATGCTTTAAATTTTCTACAAATGTCTTGTCCAAGACTATGAACTTACTTTGAATAGTCCTAACAAATGACTGTTGTCTTAGGTATTGTTTGAAGTTTCATACACCATTAAATTTATGGAAATATGCAAAACAGACTCATTGGAGGTTTAAGTTAAGTTCAAACAGGTCTCTTTGCACTTTTAAATTAATGTTATTGACTACTGAGGAACATTAGTCTCATTGTCACAATTGACAGAAGTGATGAAGGGATCAATTTTGTCATTCTTGATAACAGCACTAAACCAAGAGTACAATGGATATGTTTGAAATTTGCCTAAACCTCATGCTCTTTTTTACTATTGTCAACTAAAAAATATTAGTTTTGCTTATTTGTTTAGGACTAATCCTATAGTTGCTACTCATGTGGTGAACTTGGTCAAACAATGTCAGGTTCTGAAGCATTGTTTGTAGATCTTGGTCACTTCAATGTTTGTTCAATTCAAATAAGCTCATGCACTATAGTTTTTCCCTCGATTGTTCTTGCCTACTTTGGTCAAGCTTCATATCTCCGGAAACACAATCAGGATGCTAGCAATGCCTTTTATAGTTCTGTTCCAAGTACGTTTACTGTTCCTTATAATATGGTTTTTTTTTTCCTCTTGCTATCATATTGAGGTGGTATCTTTATTTTCATATGACTCTCTCTTATGCAGAACCACTATACTGGCCAATGTTTATTGTGGTTGTAATGGCAGCCATCATTGCTAGTCAGTCGTTAATCTCTACTTCTTTCTCCATCGTCCAACAATCTTTGGCCCTTAGGTGTTTCCCACGGGTTAAGGTAGTGCACACATCTGCTAAATACAAAGGGCAAGTTTATGTACCAGAGATCAACACCCTTCTCATGCTGGCTTGTGTGGGTGTCACTCTTGGTTTCAAAAATACATTGAAGATAGGGAACGCTTACGGTAAATCACCTTAAACTTTTCTTTATTTTTTAATATAATTTTAGAATTCTGAGAGGTAGTAAAAAACAATTGTACAATTTTTTGGATTTATTTGGATGTTGATATGAATTAAGACTTGTCGAAACTCAAAAGCTATAAAAATATTGAGAGCCTTGTGGCTTAGCGTCATGCATTACCTGGAGAGAACCTTATTCAAAATCCTCTTCCCATGATGATGATGATGATGTTTCAAAGAAATGAAGTGTCCTAAAATGAAGTTAAAGTAGTCAAAAAATGTCTTTTGTGCTTGTTTATGAGAGTTTATTTTCATTGACTTTTTAGGTTCTGAAATTAAGTTAGGAAAAAGTTGCTTCAAAACGTTGTACATAAGCTAAATAAACATAATAAACAACTAAATTACATCATACAATTCATTCAAACGAACACTTAAAGTTGTATTCTTTGTATCAATATGTTATTTTACTATGTTGTGTTGTGAAGAATGAAAACATTTTCTGTTAGCTTCCTTTTGAATTCTACATGTGCAAGTCTTTCCAACTTTTTTTCTTGATATTCTTTCAACAGGAATTGCAGTGGCATTTGTATTTACAATCACATCTCCATTGCTTCTCCTTGTGATGGTCATGATATGGAAGACAAACATCTACTTGATCATCATGTATGCTCTAACTATAGGGCTCTTGGAATTCCTATTCTTGAGCTCAGTACTCTACAAGTTTGTTGATGGAGGGTACCTTCCTCAATTGTCTGCCTTGACTCTTGTGATCATTATGTATTTATGGAACTATGGCTACTGGAAGAAGTACAAGAATGAACTAGAAAACAAAGTTTCTACTCGTAAATTGGTGGAGGTAGCCTCTAATCCTAGCATCCATCGAGTTCCGGGTGTTGCCCTATTTTACACTGAGCTTGTCCATGGAATTTCCCCTATATTCACCCACTATGTTGCAAATGTACCAGCTTTTACACTCAGTTCTTGTCTTTGTTTCAATCAAGTATCTAACCATTAGCACAGTCCCTCTAGAGGAATGCTTTTTGTTTGGACGAATAGAGCATCATGAGCTAGGCATTTTCCGATGTGTTGTGAGGTATGGATATAAGGATTCAAGATTTGAGTGTGAGTTTTTTAAAGAGATGTTGGTGAATCAATTGAAGGAGTTCATATGAAATGATCTGCTCAAGCCTAATGAATTAGCTGATAACAAAGAAGTAGAAAAGGTTGATGAAGAAACGGTGCAAAGAGAGATGGGAATTGTGGATGATGCACTAAAATTTGGGGATGTTGTTTATCTAATCGGTGAAAATGAAGTGATGGCTTCAAAGGGGTCTAGCCTTTTGAAGAAGTTAGCTATAAACTATGCCTATAATTGGTTGAAAAGATGTGTGAGACAAGCAGATGAAGTTTTCATGATTCCTCGCAATCGTCTTCTCAAGGTGGGGATGACTTATGAGGTCTAGACTTTTTGATCAGTTTGTTGTGATTTTCTTTCAACTTGGTTTGCTAATGGCATGAAAAACCATTTCAAATACCATGTAGTGTTTGATGCCACTGCAGCCACTGTAGTTTTTAAATATCATGTAGTATTTTCCTTTTTCTTTCATATAACAATAAAATTTGGATCTAGCTATATTGTGCTAATTCAAGGCATGAAATGGGAATTAATATTTTAAATGTACTTTTGCAAGGATGGATAAAAGTTTTTGCGTTTGACATTTTAAATGCATGTGCTTGACTGCTTAATTATTAGTTCGGAGTACAAATAAGTTATTCCATGATAAGCAATAAATTATAAAAGATCATAACTAGTTGTTGAGACACTGATTCCTAGATAAGTAATAAACTAGGTTGTTACCCTTGCTTACAATCTAAAATCTAAATCGAATCCAAATCATTTCTAATTGTAGCTTGAGTTTTTGTCATGTTCATTTTAATTTTTGTGCCGAGTGACACATTCATAATACTTAATGTGAATGTTGAGACGGTCTCCTTACTCACCTAAGTAAAATCACCTTATCATCATTATTATTGAATGTTTCCATATGTAACCACCGGTTATAGGCTTACAATCTTAAAAAACCAATATGTTTTTAAGGATTGTGTGTGTTACAACTTACAAGGATTAGGACTAGCTTAATTACCCAGCTGTTACTAGAACAACATAACATAAACATTTCTTTTTCCAAATCTAATTAACATATTATATTTATTTGCGACGTTGAGAAATTCAAAAAATAAATTAAATAAACAATATTAAAACCAATATATTTCTTAATTATAAAACTTAAAATTCTAAATTTATTTTATTCAAAACACTAAAATTATTATAAACTCTTTAACACTACTTTGTTTTTTTTTACCCCTAAAAATTAAAATTTCTGAAAACATAAAAATTATAGGTATTAATTAAAGTCTTTTAATTTCAAAAATAAATTAACAAGGGTAAGGTTTAAGGAAAAAAAAAACCCTCAATTGTACCCAATCCAATCTCAGAAAAGGCTCAATCATGCGTAAAACAAAATCATATAAAGGGATTTTGGCCCAATAAAATTGAGTGACTCAAACTGCTTGAGTCAACAAGCCAACCATAGGACAAGGTTTCTCTTTAAACTAGTATGGAGAGAAATCCTTCAAACTTCTCTTATATCTTTTTATTGGATGTGAATTTTGAAAATTTAACTGTTGGATTGCATGTTTTTTTATGTTCTTAGCATGCATGTCAAATTTTGTTTAAATCAGATTTTATTTACTATTTGATCAAGAAATTTATTTTTTATCTATAATTTTAGATCACAAAAACTTGAAATTTAAATTAGATTGATAATATAGCTATTGATCTTTATAAAATTTTCAAGAATGGAGGATATAATAAGAAAATGCAAGTCAACAGTTAGATTTTCAAAATTCATACAAAAAAAAAAAAAAATTATAAGAGACATTTAAAGGGTTTTTCTCCGAACTACCCTAAAATTTGCTCTTGGAATTAACCAAACCAATATGTGGAGTGATTAAAAAAAGGGTAAATTTTACCAACCACAATGAATCATGTACAGCTTTACCCAAAAGTAGCCCTAGACTAGGTGACATTTTAGAGAGAGATATATATATATATATATATATATTCTTAATGTGAATTTTGTAGGGCAATGTAAATACTTTGGACGTTTATTTGAATTTTTTTTTTATATTTTAAATTTGGTTAATTATTTAGTTTTTTGTTTGTCTATAGTTTTTAAAACCTACATTGCAATTATACTACGCCCAACTTTTTATCTTTTCAAATAATTTGATAATTACAACGGTAAAAGAGAGATTTGAACCAGAGATGTCATAGAAACACTAGAATATGCCAATTAGTTGAGGTACAAGACTCTTGACCAACTTGTTTTTTAAGAAAAACTAGTTAGTAACTTAGGCCCTGTTTGGTTTAGAGCTAACTCAAACTCAGTTCTCAGTTCTCATAACTCAAACTCAAAACTCATAACTCAATTCTCAAACTCAGTTTCACTCAAAAAATGCAAAACACATGTTTGGGTTGAGTTCTTAGTTACATATCTCTACCACTTTTCCCCAAACCCGTGGACCCCACCACTGACACTACCCACTGTTGCGTCTGTTGCTACCCGCGTCTCTCGGTCTCTATCTCTCTATCTTTCTCCCTCCCTTCAACCCACAGCCACTCACCGGCGCCATCAACCACTACCAGTCCACCACCACTAACCTAGCCACTAGCCACCATCAACCACTACAAACCGATCCACCACCACAAACCTAGCAACCATCAATAAAACCCATTCATTAACAAAACCCACCAACCATCAACAAAACCCATTTATCAACCATTGACAAAATCAAAACCCATTCATCAAAATCATAATAAAACCCATCAACAGAACCCATCAACCATCAACAAAACCCATTCATCAACCATCAACAAAATCAAAACCCATTCATCAAAATAAAAATAAAACCCAGCACTGGCGACAAAATCACGACGACAAAATCAAAACCCAGCTCCGGCGATCATGGTCTTGGTGTTTCGGGGCTCTCGCTTTGATGGTGGCGGCGGAACTGGGCTAAACCAGCACCGACGATCATAGTCTCGTGGTTTTCCTTTTCTGGGTCATTGGCTGATGGTGGCAGAACTGGGTTGAACCGATCTCTAGTCTCTAGTCTTGGCTCAGTTCGATTTGCCAGCGTCCCTTTTCTTTTCTGGTCTTGTTCTCTCTCTGGGTCAGTGAGAAGAGAGAGCTCTAGGTAAAAGAAAAAAAAAATGAAGAAGGAGAAGTGACAGAGAACAGGTTAGAGAGAGAGACTTTACTTGATGGTACAAGTCATATGGGTGGGCTCCACGAGGTCAAAAGATTTACGGAAATGCCACTGAACTCAAACTCAGTTTGAGGGGTGAAAACAGAAAACGGCATTTTGCTGTTTTTGGTTTTCATGTTTTTCACTCAACCCAAACTGAGTTTGAGTGATGAAAACTAGGAGAGGAAATCAAGCCAAACACTCCAGTATTTAGTGGGTCCCACACAATTCTCAGTTTGGGTGATGAGAACTCAGTTTGAGTGATGAAAACAGGCTAATCCAAACGAGCCCTTAGTAACCCATGCAATGCACAACAAAATATGATTTTTTTTTAATCTTTTGCTATTTGTTAAAATATGAAATATGATAATTATATTAACAATTAATAGGCATTTATTATACCTTCTAAAAAAGAAGATATTTATTAAGATTTTGGCTTACATCTAGTTAATTTTTAACGGCACATCTCCTTTACTTTTTAACAAACGGGCTGAGATTAAGCCACGACATTTTTCTTTTGGGCAAATTAACGCCTGCCAAAGTTTCGGCAAATTCTTACTTGTTCTAACATAGATCGATCCATCACTAACATCACATTTTTACTTATAATAACTATTTGGAAAATTCTAAAGCCATATCAGTAGTTTGTAATAATGTTGTAAAATAGTTTGTGTCTGTAGCATTACTCATATATTTTCATGAACATATGCTTTAAAAACTCATGAAATTAATGAGTTATATATGGTAGAATAAAAGTGAATATTATCAGGAAAAATATTAGATATTAATGCTCCTGGGCTTTTAAACTTTTTTTTTTATATAAAAAAAAAATGAGGTAGTCGATTATTATTATTATTATTTTGAGAAAAAGGATGAAAATTCCATTCATATATGAGGTAAATATGAAAAAACAAAAAATTAATATCTTTTTATATAAAATATGTGGGTGTTAATTGAGTAAAATTTAAACAAAATTTTAAATTTTTTATTAACAAATATAGGAGGAGGGGGGATTTTTTTAAAAGGCCAAAGGGTCCTTTTTCTCTGCAATTTTATATACGAAAGTAAACGTTTTTTTTTTTTTTTTTGAGAGAGTTTTAATAAAAAGATAAATGTATCTAAATGCACAAGAAAAAAAGAATAGCATGGTGAAAATTAGGAGACAAAGTGCCAAGGTGTAATTAAAAATTTTGAGTGAAACCGTGTGTGTGACTGAATACAAATTTACCTTGCCATTTTTTATGTTTTATTTTATATTGTATCAATTGTGGTATGTTATGTGTTTATTTTTTTTAATTTTAAAATTCAATTATTTTATAAGGGAAGTAAAAAGAATATGATAAAGTTGTAAATGGAGCTTTTACTAATGACAGACCAACTAAATGGGCTGAATGGTTGCCATTTGTAGAGTTTTGGTTCAATTCCAACTACCATACTAGCCTCAAGTTTTCACCATTTGAAGTTTTGTATGGTTTTCCTCCTCCAAAGTTGCAGAGTTATATTCCTGGCACAACCAGGGTAGATGCCTTGGATTCAATTTTGAGCCAAAGGGAGGAAGTTCTGTCTATTCTCACGAGTCATCTCCATGTTGCACAAGAGAGGATGAAGCCTCAAGCTGATAAACATAGGCAAGATAGATCATTTGTGGTGGGGGATTGGGTTTACTTGAGATTGCAGCCCTATAGACAGAAAACTTTGGCTTACAAAGGGAAGTGGAAGTTGTCTCCAAGGTATTTTGGGCCTTTTAAGGTGTTGCAGAAGGTGGGATCGGTGTCTTATAGGCTGGATTTACCTCCTGAGTCCAAAATCCATCATGTTTTCCATGTTTCTTGCTTGAAGTTGAAGCTAGGCCAACATGTCACACCCTTGCCAACTCTGCCACTTGTTGATGATGAAGGGCAGGTTGCCACTAAGCCCATTGCTGTGCTGAAGACTAGAACTAAGACTTTGAGGACCCGGGTTATCACTGAAGTTTTGGTGCAGTGGCTAGGATATCCTCCTGAAGAGGCCACTTGGGAGTCTTTGCACTGTTTGCATTCCAGGTTTCCCCACAGTGTGAGCAAGATGTTTTAAATGGGGAAGGGTATGTTAGGCATCCAATTTTGTATTGTGTCTGTGCTATTGCATTAGACTTGTATTGTAGCATGAGTTGTAGGTGTACTATTATACTGTGGGGTGTATTGTAGGGTAGTATTGTTGGCAGTTAGTGGTAGTTAGTCCAGCTAATAATCTGGGTAGTTAGTTAGGGTGTGTAAGGTGTATATAAGAGGCACTGATTGTATCTGTTGAATAATAAGAAGATTATGATTGTATACTTCCTTTACATATCTCTCTCTGTTTCTTTTACCTTCCTCATCACCTTCTTAGCTATGGAGGCCTAGGTCCCCTTGAAGTGACATTGTGAGAGACCGCGCCTCCGGCCCGTTTTTATGAGATGTTGGGCCAAACCCACGTGAATGGGTGAAGTCGTGTTACTACATCTCAAAATGGAGGTTCGATTGATTATATTTTTCCCTTTAGATTAAGGGTTTTACAATGGAGTCGCCACTTATTTAATTATTGGAAAAATAAGAAAACCATAATTGAAAAATTCCTTATTTTATTTACTTGAAATTGAATTTACATTAATCATAGGAAATTACATGGCTTTGGTCTTAGATGCAATCTAAGATAAAGTACATGACTTTGTTTCCTAATTACAATCTAAAAATCGAAAATTACATGGATAAGTATTTCATCTACTAACCCTTAATCTAAGCTCGGAGGTTATGTTACAAGGTGGGAAGGTGTTAGGCACCCACCTTACCCGGTGAAACCGGTCTTCTAGACTATGGTGGCCAACATTCATATCATATCATCAAATATGTCAATCAATTTACATGTTGAATTTAATGTGTGTGCATGTGATAAACCCTAATTCAATTCATTAGGCAGTGCATTTGGATTGAAAAAATAAATTCTAATGGATGTGTGTGGATGGTAATAACCTAGATTCAAGGATTTGAAAGAATTATTAAACAAACATGTTTTTCATATTTTTGATGTGGATTTAAGATTAAATCTAGTAATATGCATGAACAACCAAGAACATATGAAGAACACATAAGAACAATTAAGAACATTCAAACATATTCAAGGGAATTATCATGCTTTAATCTTAAATTCTCATCATGACAACTTAAACAAACAGTTAGGGAAAATGATTATACCTTCATGCAAGATCCATATGGTGGAGGAGGGGACTCTTGGTAGAGGTTCTAAGGGTGGAGGAAAAGAAGAGCTAGGAGAGGGAGAGTGAGTCTCACTCAATACCTTGAGTCTCAAGAAGACCAAGATATGACAAGGCTACTCAACTTCACTAGAACTCAAGAGAAGAGAAGAGAGGGGGGGGGTTTTTTGTGTGCTTTGGAATGAAGGAGAGGGGGGTTTATATAGTAGTGGTGGAGGAAATATGAATGGAATGCCATTTAATGAGGGTTGACAAGTAATCATGAACCTAGACCTCATTTTAGCCTTTAGGGAAATCTGGTGCATTAAATGTGGAGATTGATGAGAGTGAAGAGCAAGCAAAGTTCGGTTTTCCCGTAGCTGCTATAACAGCTTGTAGAGCCAACTTTGAAAAATTATATCTGCCTCAATTCTGATCAGAATTGTCTCATTCTTGTGCTCAAATTGAAGCCCCAGATGTCTAGTTTCTGGGAAAATTAACCTCATTTACAGATTCAAAATATTTTGAGAGATATTGATAAAATGGTGAGCTGAGGTCATTTGTTAGAAAATGGTTTCAGCACAATTAACATTAATAGATCCCAAATTAGCTCCCAATTAACATTAAATGGCTCCAATCACTCCCATTTCAGACTTAATTGGTTCCAAATTTACTCTAATTAAAAGATAATTGCACAAATTACTCATTGAATAATTAATGTTTAACTATCTGTTAATTAGGTGTGTGCAACCTTACCATAAAATGTAGTCCTAACCAATCAAATTATGACACATCATCGATCTCAAATTGATTATCCTTATAACCAATTGAAATCAATTGTTCATAATCACATATAGTCGGACTCAATTTGTGATAGTGTATCTCAGCCATTAAAACTTGATTTGATGATAACTTTCAATTTGATGGTCCGATTAGGGCTCATGACCAGTCGATTTGATCGTTACAACATCAAGATCATTTTGGTGAAATAGATTAAGGATTTAATGATCAGAATCAAGATGCATATTTCTAATGTGAAATTACCTTTTTACTCTCCATGTGAGGTTAAATACGAGTGGCAAAATGGGGTGTCAACAGACATACCATAAATCCTAATTCCAAGAGAGTCTTATCAGCTTCGCCAAGGTAATTCGTTATCCCCTTACCTCTTCTTTTTGGTTACTGAAGGATTGCATGCTTTGTTTGCTAAGGCTGAAATGGAAGGGGCATTACGGGGTGTGTCCATCTATGTTGCTGGACCTAAGATTTCTCACCTTTTGTTTACAAATGACAGCCTGGTCTTTTGTAGGGCTTCTATTCCTGAATGCGTACAAATCCAAGCTCTTCTCAACCTATACAAGCAAGCTTCTAGTCAAAACATTAATAGGGGGAAAACAAACATTTTTTTCAGCACTAACACTTCTCACAAGACTCATGAAGGCATCTCAAACTTCTTAGGGGTCCTAGTAATTCAGAGATACGAGCAATACTTGCGTTTACCTTCTTTAGTTGGTCGGGCAAAAAAGAAGTCTTTCAGTTTGATTAAAGAGAGAATTTGGAAGAAACTAAAAGGGTGGAAGGAAAAATTGCTATCACAAGCAAGGGGGGAAATTCTCATTAAGGCAGTAATTCAGGCAATCCCCACATTCACTATGTCATGCTTCAAGCTCCCAAAAGGGCTTATAAATGAAATTGAATCTCTGATTAGGAATTTTTGGTTGGGGTATAGGGGTGAGCAGAGAAAAATCTATTGGGTGAGTTGGGAGAAGCTATGTCTTCCAAAGTGCGAAGGAGGTATGGGGTTTCGAGATTTGAGTAAGTTTAATGACAATTTATTGGAAAAACAAATTTAGAGAATCAATACATGTGAGAACACCTTGCTACATAAGGTATTTAAAGCGAAATTCTTCCTTAACTGTTCTATTATGGAATGTGATGGCTCCAACAAAGGATCTTATGCCTAGAGAAGTATTATTCAAGCTCGGCATGTGATAGAATTAGGGTTAGGTTGGAGAATCCGTGATGGGAAATCAGTCCATATTCCGAAAGACAGGTGGCTGCCCAAAACCCCAGCTGCTAGGATTGTATCACCTATTGGTGTTCTCCCACAAGAATGCAAAGTTAGTGAACTCATTGACGAGGGTACTCATACCTAGAGGTGTGATTTAGTTAGGCATGAGTTTCTGCCACATGAGGCTAACATGATTCTTGGCATCCCCCTAAGTTGCCAGGTAGTAGAGGATAAGCAGGTTTGGTTTCCAACTCCCAATGGCTTCTATTCAACACGGAGTGCCTATAAGTTGCTAGCTGGTGTGGATAGAAGTCAAAAACCAAATTGTTCAAGTCCTGAGAAAATTCACAGATAGTGGAATTGCATTTGGGATTTGCAAGTACCCCATAAAGTGAGACATATGCTGTGGAGAGCTTCTCATAATGCAATTCCAACTCTGTGTAATTTACAGCGACGGAATGTGGTGCAAGTGACTCTCTACTCGAGGTGCAAATTAGGCAATGAAGACATAATACATGCCCTTTGGAGTTGCCCTTGTCTCTTTGCAGATTGATCTAAGGATGATGAGTTGATTAAGTTACTTAGGTACAAGTTTCTGCAATTCTCAGATTTGCTGGGGATGGCTTTCTCTATGCGTGATCGCATTTATTTGAACCTGTTAGTAATCTGTTTCTGGTTGATATGGACTAAAAGAAATTCGGACAAACTTGGGGAAGCCTTTGTTGATCTTTGCAGAATTTGAACCAAAGTGATGACTCTCTTCCATGAGTTTCAAACAACCCTACCTCCTCAGAATTGGGTTCAAGCACTAGTGCCTCAAGTTGTTAGGTGGATTCCTCCCATCTCTCCTTCTCTAAAAATTAATTTTGATGGTGCTACTTTCAATGAGATAGGTATTGCAGGGATATATAGGTGTTGTAGTTCATAATTGCTCAAGGAGGTACTTGGAGCCTTATCCCAAAGAATCTAGATTCTCACCTCCACTGCAATTGTTGAACTTCTGGCCTATCGTAAGGCAATGCTGTTTGCAAAAGAACTATAGGCCATGGACTACATTTTTTAGGGCGATGCTATGGTTATTATTCAAGTAATCTGGCTCAAGGGTTCAACACACCCAGAGTATGGGCATGTGGTTAGTGATGTTCTATCACTTGCTAGAGATTTCCAGTTTTGTAGTTTTTCCCATGTAAAATTGTAAGGTTGAATTTATTCAACCATCTAATTGGCTTTATTCCGTGCCAAATTTGCTTGTAATTCAGCATTTAGTAACCCTGTATTTAGGTGGGATTGTTGTAAGGGTAGTGAGTGAGATAGTGTGAAGATTGCTCAAGAGTGTGCAAGAAAACAGAGTGTCGCGGCTGGGACTCGCGGCTGGACTCGCGGCTTCAACCCGCCAGAAGATGCACACGTGCCAAGCATGCTGGAAGATGAACAGTCATGCTAGCTGGAGCACTACAGGACAAAACAGGACAACTGGCCATACGGTTAACTCGCGACTGGAACTCGCGACTTAGTCAAGCCGCGAGGTCAAGCCGCGAGCCACCCCTGTTTTGGAAAAACCTGACGTTTCGCATTCCTCTTCACTCCAGTATAAATACCCTTTTAACCCACGATTGAAAGAGAGCTTCCAGAGAGAATTTTGAGAGAGAAACCCTAAAGAAAAACCAGATTTTTTCACCCACAATCTCTACCTTAGAGTCTCATCAAATTCCCTCACTCTCTTCCTCTCCATTGTCAAATCCTTGAGAGGCCATTATACCAAACCTGGTTCTCACCATTATCATCTCTGTGAGACAGACGTTTGGAGTTCTGGGAAGCAGTTAGGAAGGAGCCAATCTTTATTGGTTGATGCTACGGTGTAGTAGCGGAATCCGGAAAGCTAGAAAAGAAAAAGGTTCGGCGCAACCTCGTTGGAGCAAGAAGCTTGGAGGGCTTAGGTGCATTGGGTAGATTAGGCTTGGAGGGTCTATTGCTGTCCTTGTATCCCAACTGTATTTTCTAGTGGATTGATTACCGCTTGGAGGGCGGCGGAGAGGTTTTTCGCCGAGGTCTTCGGTTTCCTCTTCGATAACATATCTGGTGTTATCGCTGTGTTTGCATCTTCCTTCCTCTCTATCTCTGCCTTTACATTATCTGCTGTGGTTTATTTTGTTGTGGCTTAGATAGTTGTTTAATCAATTCCATGTTATAGCATACGTTAAGTTTCCGCACACTAGTTGTTTAACATATTGCGTGTGTTGATTAAATTGGTTTTTGGGGGTCTAAACGTTCAAAAGTGTATTTGTACACGTTTTTGAACTTTCAATTGGTATCAGAGCAGGTACACAGCTGTTTGGTTTCATTACCATTTGTGTGATCCTAGACCCCTGAGTTGTGGTTGTTGTTTTTGTTTATACCATGCTGAATTGTAGCTCAAGTGTTTGTGAAAATGTCTCTATGCATATGACTGAAAGGTGTCTTACTGATGACCTTGTAGAGTTATTAAAAACTAAGAAACATGCTAGAGTTTTTGTTCACATGCTGAAATTTCTTGAGAATCAGAATCTTGTCTTACACAGTAGCATATCTGAATCAAAATCATTGATTAAGAAATATAAAAGAAAGAATAGAATGTTGTGTGAGATGATTGAGAATCTGAAAATGAAAAATCAATCTAAAAGTAGCATGAAACCTGATGATGAGTTTGTGTTTAAAGGTCAAGATTGTCTGTCACATGTGAACCTATTTGTGCATACCTCATTAAAGGTGTTTAATGCATGTTTGTGGTATCTTGATAGTGGGTGTTCTCGCCATATGACAGGGGATAAGTCATTGTTTAAGTCACTCAAAGAAAAGGTAGGTGACTATGTGACCTTTGGGGATGGAAGCCATGCTCAAGTCCTAGGCAAAGGAACCATCGAGATACCCGGTTTGCCTCTGTTGAAAGATGTGCTGTTCATAAAAGGGCTGAAGGCGAATTTGCTGAGCATCACTCAAATTTGTGATGACGACTTCCTGGTACAATTCTCCAAGAAAGGATGTTTGATCATCAATAAAGAGGGGATTCAGGTTTTGGAAGGAAATCGGACTACGGATAACTGTTATGGAATAGTTCCCACGGCACCAATATCATGTAGAAGTGCTCGGGTGGATATGTTGGAGCTGTGGCATCACAGATTTGGGCATGCCAACTTCAAACAAGTAGCCAAAGTCTCCAAACTTGAAGCAGTCGAGGGACTTCCTAAGTTTGGAAAAGTAAAGAAGACCATTTGTGGTGCATGTCAAATGGGGAAGCAAACTAAGGCAAGTCATCACAAGGTAAATGTGATAGCCACCTCTCGTTGTTTGGAGTTACTTCATGTTGATCTGATGGGGCCCACCAGAACTGAAAGCCTAGGGGGAAAAAGATATATTATGGTCATTGTGGACGACTACTCAAGATACACTTGGGTTGAATTCCTTAGAGAAAAATCAGAAGCTTGTGAGAGGCTGGAGATTCTGTGCAAGAAACTACAAAATGAAAAGGGGATTCCGATAGCCAAAGTTAGAAGTGATCATGGGAGAGAATTTGAGAATGCAAGATTCGAGTCCTTCTGTGAGAAGAATGGTATTAAAAGAGAGTTTTCAGCTCCCAAAACTCCACAACAAAATGGAGTGGTAGAGAGAAAAAATCGTGTGATTCAGGAGATGGCAAGAGTCATGTTGCTTAATAAGCAAATACCTCAAAATTTTTGGGGAGAAGCTGTCAACACCTCGTGTCATATTGGCAATAGGATTTTCTTTCGAGCTGGTACAAAGAAGACTGCATATGAGATATGGAATGAGAAGAAGCCTAAAGTGAAGTATTTCCGGGTATTTGGAAGTAAATGTTATATCTTAAATGATCGAGAGAATCTTGGGAAGTTTGATGCAAGAAGTGATGAGGGTATTTTTCTTGGCTACTCTACTACAAGTCGAGCATATAGAGTGTTCAACAAGAGAACAAAGACTGTGATGGAATCCATAAATGTCAAGATTGATGATGCCTTACCTAAGGTGGAAATGATTGATGATGTAGAAGGGCCAAGCACCGAAGAGCCTGATGTTGAGGTAGAAGCTTTGGATATAGAAGGTGAAGAACCTATACCAGAAGTAGAATCGACTCCCATCAACCCAAGAAGGGAAACGAGATCGATGTCTAGAACTTCAAGTCCTCTTACTCCTCCAGAAGTTCATCCTCCTATCTCTCGTAGTGATGAAGTTTCCACTTCAAAAAGGCCTTCCTCAAGAATTCTCAAGAATCATCCGGAAAGTAATATCATAGGATCACTTGATGACGGTCTTCGCCTCAGGAAAGGAAATATTCTGCTAGCCAATCATGTAACATATCACTGTTATCTTGCACAGTTTGAACCAAAGAGGGTTGAAGAGGCTCTTCTAGATGAGAATTGGGTTGAATCAATGCATGACGAGCTGAATCAGTTTGTGAGGAATGACGTGTGGGAACTTGCTCCACGGCCTGAGAACGTTCATGTTATAGGCACAAAGTGGATTTTTAAAAACAAAACTGATGAAGATGGAGAGATAATTCGAAACAAGTCTCGGTTGGTGGCTCAAGGCTACACACAAGTAGAAGGGGTGGATTTTGATGAATCATTTGCTCCGGTGGCAAGACTCGAATCCATTCGAATCCTCATGTCCATTGCGTGTACTTTGAAGTTCAAACTTTATCAAATGGATGTTAAGTGTGCTTTTCTGAATGGATATCTAAATGAAGAGGTTTTTGTTGAGCAACCAAAAGGATTTGAGGATCCTCATTTTCCAGATCATGTATTAAGATTGAAGAAAGCACTGTATGGTTTAAAACAAGCGCCTAGAGCCTGGTACGATCGTCTTACACATTATCTTCTAGATAGAGGTTTCAAGAGAGGGTATGCTGATCGAACTCTATTTGTCAAAAATGATGAAGATTATCTCCTTGTGGCACAAGTCTATGTTGATAACATAGTGTTTGGAGCAACTATCGAAGATCGTGCTACTGAATTTTCTGAGGAGATGAAGAAGGAGTTTGAGATGAGCATGGTGGGGGAGCTCACATTCTTTTTGGGTCTTCAAGTCAAACAACAGAAGGAGGGTATATTTGTATCTCAAGAGAAGTATGCCAGAAATATTGTCAAGAAGTTTGGCCTAGACTCCAAAAAACATGCCTCCACTCCCATGAGCTCTGCCACTAAACTGAATGTGGATTCATCAGGAGTTGAAGTAAGTCCCACATTGTATAGGAGCATCATTGGAAGTTTGCTCTACCTTACAGCAAGTAGACCGGACATTGCTTTCAGTGTGGGCGTTTGTGCCAGGTACCAAGCTAATCCGAAGGAATCTCATCTGACTGCTGCTAAACGAATCATTCGATATGTGAATGGTACTGCAAACTATGGTCTGTGGTATTCAAAAGACTCAAATGCGTGTCTTGCTGGGTATTCGGATGCTGACTGGGCTGGCAGTGTAGACGATCGGAAAAGCACTTCAGGCGGCTGTTTTTATCTTGGTAACAATCTTGTTTCATGGATGAGCAAGAAGCAGAATTCAGTGTCTCTATCTACTGCAGAAGCAGAGTACATCGCTGCTGGAAGTTGCTGCACTCAGCTTCTTTGGATGAAGAAATTACTTCATGACTATGGAATTCCTCAAGAAACAATGTGTGTCTTCTGTGACAACACCAGTGCCATCAATCTTTCCAAAAATCCTGTTCAGCATTCAAAATCCAAACACATAGAGATACGTTACCATTTCATTCGGGATTTGGTAGAGGAAAGAGTTGTGTGTCTTGAGTTCATACACACTGACAATCAAAAGGCGGATATCTTCACCAAGCCTCTCGATGGTCCACGGTTTGAATCACTCCGTAAGACCATTGGTGTCGGTACAATTCCTTGACTCTCTTGTGTGTTGAGTGCTTCATTTTTTATATATCTGTCTGTGTTGGAGCACACACTTCTTTTTGCAACTTGTTTCTTGTTTGCTTGTTCTTTTGTGTTTGCTGCTGGTTATGTTTGTGTTTGATTCATTCTTTTTGTTTCTTGAGTCAAAAATCCAAAAATTACATAAAGAATTTGAAAATCAAAACGCTTGATTGACTTTGTTGAGTTTTGTCTTAAAACTCGTTTTGCCTTGTACCTTTGTGCTAATGGCTTTGTGCATTTTCGAGCATTGCTTGTTTTCATGCACTCATATCACTATGGGAAAAATCTTGAAATCTATGTGATTGTTGTAAATAGATCTTCAAACTTGTCATGAATGATTAGTGAATGGTTTTGTTGATCTTGAAACATGCATAGACTTGTGTCTATATCTCTTCCCACTTTTTATTGTTTTTTTTTTGCTAAAAAGAGCTCACCAAATGTAAATCTCCAAATGAAAAGAGATATTGAGCTGCAAAAGCCTGTCGCACATTCTAGTATTTGACTAGGAAAAAGGGTAAGCGACCTTATATTAAAAGTAAAATTTCTTTCAAAAAGGCCAAAGGCCTGTTCTTCAAAGAAAAATGTTGTCTATCCCTCTCACAATGAGAGATGATTGCCTCAAAAGATCAAATGTTAAGGCTGAAAGTGGAGTCAAATGAAAAACTCCAAGTTATGTTTATCAAGTTATGTGGGAGGTCATATATTCATACTTCTATAATTGAGATTGGTCACATGATCTAGTGCTAATTGTGTATGCCTTGGTTGAATTGATCATTGAAGCTTCACATTAGACAAAGGACTATCTCATTGTTGTTATCCACACACAACACACAAGTTTATGTTCAATAAATGCCATATTCATTTGTGTGATTGTACTTGATAAAATGTGTTTTCACATGCTTAATCTTTGTTAATTCAAGCACAAAAAGATTTTTGAGTGTTTTAGGTGTTTTTGGAAAGTATTTTGTTGAAAAATCTGAAAATTTCAAAAATCCAGTTTTTGCCCTGTTTTGGCGACTCAGTCGCGGGTATGTCAAGTCGCGAGACTCAATCGCATCTTCGCTGGTCAGTTTTGGCGACTTGTTCGCGAGTGGAAGGTCCAGTCGCGAGATTCACTCAGAGATTTTCGCGGCTCAGCTCGCGACTCTCTCGCGGGTAGACCTTCCAGTCGCGAAAAACACTTAGAAAAATTTTTCAAAATTTTGTTCTTGAGTGATTTGGCGGCTTGATCTGGCGACTATGTGGCGACTTACTCCAGTCGTGAAAATCGCGTGTTTTGGACATACAGGGGCAGTTTTTAAAATCTTCTGTTTTCCCTCGATCTTTTTGTGACTGTTCATTGTCTTTTTTCTTCTGCACTTTCCCTTTCACACCGTGCCTCGATTGTTGATCTCCATTGTTTGCTTCTTCTCAGCTAAAAATCGTCGACTAACAGGTATGGCTCTCTGTCTTGCACTCTAATTTTCTTGTTGTCATGGTTTGTCCTCTGGATTATTCACGTTTGAGTGTGGGTTTTGTGATGGGTTTTGATGTCATCGTTGTCCTTTCTTAGCTTATGGTAACCTGTGCTTCTGGTTTTGAGCTAATTTATTTTGTTGGCTGTGTTCTTCATCATGTGCTTAGCTAGGGTTAGCTAATTTTTGTCTGATCTGATGTTGCTATCATGTTTCACTTTGATCTTGTGTGGTATCTTGTTGATGTGGTGTTGATTTTGGTCCTTTTACAGCTGTTTATGTGGTTTTATTTGATCTCTCTACTGTGTAGTTCTATTTTGGGCCTTTGGTGTCCCTCATTGTTACTTTCTGCCCTTACTCATCCAGCTGTTAGGGTTTCTTCATTGTTCCTACATTTTCACTAACCCACTGCTGATATAGTCTGTTGGATTGTGTTCTGTCATTTCCCCTGTTTATAATACAGACTGGTCATGTCTCCATTCAAAAAGGCTGCTGTGAAAGGAGGTTCTTCCAAAGGGAAGGAACCCGTAATTGATGTTGATGAAGACACAACTCTCCCGAAAGTGACTCGCTCTTCATCACAGCGATTCGATCCCAATAAGTTCAGATCCTATTCAGCATATCAGTCATATGAGAATTTCTTTCTTCATGCCACACCACTACTAGAGAGAGCTGTGGATCTGTCTTCACTTCATAACACTGACATTCCGATATGTTTTGCTCACAAGGATTGGAATTACCTTCTCTCGGATCCGGATATCGTGTATGAAGAGTTGGTTAAAGAATTTTATGCTAATGCAATTGTGGAAGGAGATGAACTTAAGTGCTGGGTTCGGCAAAAGAGCTTTTCTGTCTCTCCTACATACCTGGTAGAAATTCTTCACATCAACAGACCCATTTTTCGTCATTCACCGGTCTATGATGATCTATGTCCTGATGAGGAGCTTCTCAAACAAAGTCTTGGTCAAGACTTGGAATTCTCACCCAATGGAAAATCCATCAGTGTTTCCTCCCTTTCTCCGAAACTGCGAGTGCTTACAATTGTGATGTTTCACAATTTGTACCCTTTATCTAGTACTGGGTATATGAATCTCGGACGTGCTTTGTTTCTTCATGATCTGGTCTCTGATGAAGAAATTGACATTTGTGCTCACATCTTTCATGTTCTGCGCAAAACGGTTCTTCGCAGTGAGTCTCGGATATGCATTCCTTTCTGTAGTCTCATTTCCCGGATCTTGAAGCTCAAGGGAATTTATCCAACGGCTGATGAGTCTCCTATCCCCAAACCAAGTCCGATCAACATGCGCACATACAATGCAAGTGTTGGACATAGTCGGAAGAGAGCCAAACCAGAAACTTCTGCACCTCACAGTGACTCTCAGTTCAGCAATCTCTCCCTCGATGAGAAACTTGATTGCATTGTCTCCTCTGTCCACGAGTTGAATACAAAGATGTCTGGACTCACTGCTTCTCTACACCATCAAAGCAACCGATGGGATATGAAGTTTACTTCTCTTTAGACTCAGTTGGATCAAATTCAGAGAAAACTAGAAGAAGATGACTAGCCTATTCCATGACAAAAAGGGGGAGTGATAGGCATAATCAGAGGGGGAGGATATTACCCTAAGGGGGAGTGTCACTATCTAAGGGGGAGTGTCTTTATATTTTTTGTTTCCTTCTTCTCTTTAAGTTGATATATTATGTTTTGTAAAACTGTTATACAGGTATTTGTTGGTTTGTACCCATATGCTTTTGTAAGCTTTCAGGGTTTATGTTTTATGCATAGTTTGTAGGCCTTGTGGTATGTACCATGCTTAAGTGCAGCCTTTATGCTATGTTGAAATCAGTACCTTAATCTAAATGTTCTGCATTGTGATTGTTGTACTGTCACTCTTGTGCCCTTGTAGGATTGTTCCTAGATGCATATGCCTTGTGTGCTATGCATTGGTTGAGTGTTGAACATACAAGTGTCTTGCCTTGTGCTTGTTAACTTGTATGTCCTTGTGTTCATTCCAAGTGTGAATGAACACTGTGATCACTACCTTGTGGTGTTCACTTGGTTGATCAAGCCATGGTTTGTTTATTAACTCCATCGTATGCTTGATCTCATATTGCCTGTTTCATATGCATTAATAATTTTCTGCTTACAATGATCATGGTGTATTGTTGTGTTTCAGGAGTTTATGTTCATATGATTCAAGTGCTTCACAGTTTCTAGAGTTAGGTGTGAGTGAGTTTTGTTCAACTGTTCCCAACTCACATGTTAAGTCTAGAGTCTGTTTTAGGGTTTTGTCACGGAATAGCCAAAGGGGGAGATTGTAAGGTTGAATTTATTCAACCATCTAATTGGCTTTATTCCGTGCCAAATTTGCTTGTAATTCAGCATTTAGTAACCATGTATTTAGGTGGGATTGTTGTAAGGGTAGTGAGTGAGATAGTGTGAAGATTGCTCAAGAGTGTGCAAGAAAACAGAGTGTCGCGGCTGGGACTCGCGGCTGGACTCGCGGCTTCGACCCGCCAGAAGATGCACACGTGCCAAGCATGCTGGAAGATGAACAGTCATGCTAGCTGGAGCACTACAGGACAAAACAGGACAACTGGCCATACGGTTAACTCGCGACTTAGTCAAGCCGCGAGGTCAAGCCGCGAGCCACCCCTGTTTTGGAAAAACCTGACGTTTCGCATTCCTCTTCACTCCAGTATAAATACCCTTTTAACCCACGATTGAAAGAGAGCTTCCAGAGAGAATTTTGAGAGAGAAACCCTAAAGAAAAACCAGATTGTTTCACCCACAATCTCTACCTTAGAGTCTCATCAAATTCCCTCACTCTCTTCCTCTCCATTGTCAAATCCTTGAGAGGCCATTATACCAAACCTGGTTCTCACCATTATCATCTCTGTGAGACAGACGTTTGGAGTTCTGGGAAGCAGTTAGGAAGGAGCCAATCTTTATTGGTTGATGCTACGGTGTAGTAGCGGAATCCGGAAAGCTAGAAAAGAAAAAGGTTCGGCGCAACCTCGTTGGAGCAAGAAGCTTGGAGGGCTTAGGTGCATTGGGTAGATTAGGCTTGGAGGGTCTATTGCTGTCCTTGTATCCCAACTGTATTTTCTAGTGGATTGATTACCGCTTGGAGGGCGGCGGAGAGGTTTTTCGCCGAGGTCTTCGGTTTCCTCTTCGATAACATATCTGGTGTTATCGCTGTGTTTGCATCTTCCTTCCTCTCTATCTCTGCCTTTACATTATCTGCTGTGGTTTATTTTGTTGTGGCTTAGATAGTTGTTTAATCAATTCCATGTTATAGCATATGTTAAGTTTCCGCACACTAGTTGTTTAACATATTGCGTGTGTTGATTAAATTGGTTTTTGGGGGTCTAAACGTTCAAAAGTGTATTTGTACACGTTTTTGAACTTTCAAAAATGTATAGGCAATTCAGTTGTAGGGATGGCAATTTGTACCCGACCCGCGGGTACTTGGCCCGGCCCGACCCTAATGGGTCGGATTTTACCCGGCCCGATAAAGAATAGGGTCGGGTCCGGGTTTTGGTAAAAACTCGGCCCGAACCTGTACCCGACCCGACCCGGTTAGATAAATTAAAAATTACAAAAAAACCTACCTATATATATATATATATATATATCAACTCTAACCCTAAAACTCATTTCCCTCATTTCACTCTCAACTCAGCCGCCTCTCTCACCTCACCCTCACTGACTCAGACTCTCCCTCTCACGCTCACACTCACTCACATCTCATCCTCCCCTCACTGACTCTCACTCACATCTCATCCTCACCGTCACTCTCATTCACTCACCGACCCACCCTCACCCTCGTGGAGGAGCACAGATCTCGTGGTGGTTGTTGTTTGTCACGGAGGAGCACGAAATCCATAGATCGGAGAGAGATGAGGTCGTGTTGTTAGATCGGAGCACCGCCGATGGAGCTTTAGTCAGTTTAGTAGTCTGAGTTCTTCATTTTTTTTTGGTTCATTTTTTTTTTAGTTCATTTTTGTTTTAGTTCATTTTTGTTTTGGGTTCATTTCCTCTCTCAGTAGTTTTTGTTTTTGGGTATTTGTTTGAGGATTCAATCTGTATAGAATGTAATGCATGCTTATATTTTGCGTTGGTTTAAATGTGAATCGGAGTTGATGTTTGTGTTAATGTAATAATCGGTCCATAAATGGAGTTTTTTTTTTGATGTGATAAATGGAGTTTTAGTTCTTCTATTTTTTGTGTTTATTTATTATTTATTTTCTGTCTAAGAATCTCATTTCAGCAAGACTGATAAGAATGTTGATTGATTTGTGTTGCTGTTTGTGTTTGGGTTTATATATATAAGATTTGGCCACAGATTAGGCCCGGAAGTGGCTGGCTGGATGGGGCCCGCATGGCCGTGGAGACCCGACGGGCCGGGTTTGGGGCTAAAAAAAAGACCTGTTAATTAAACGGGCCGGGTTCGGGTAACAGGGGAAGACCCGCGGGTCAGGTCCGGGTTTCAATAAACCCGGCCCGAACTCGACTCGTTGCCATCCCTATTCAGTTGCCCACTTCTTAGCCAGAGGTTCAAAGTCTGGTAACGAGCTACAGGTTTGGCTTAACTCCATTCTTGAGGATGTAGCTCCCCTAGTCACTCGTGACTCATTGTAGTTTGTTTGTTTGTTTGTTTTTTGTTTTTTTTTTTTGTTTTTTGTTATATATATATATATATATATATATATATATTCAATAATACAAGGCCTTTTGGTCTAGTTTCTCCAAAAAAAAAAAAAAAAAATCTAACTCATTAATTTCATGAGTTTTTAAAGCATATGTTCATGAAAATATATAAGTATTAATGGGCCTCTTTATATATATATATATATATATATTGAAAATGTATTAATACTCATTTAAAATTAATTAAATTGTACTAATACTCATTTAAAGTATTAATATCTCCTCTTTTTTTTTTTCTTATTATTATTATTTTAGAATCCAGACCCAGTAGGTCAAGTTTATTTCAAGAAAGAAAATTACAAAGCATCATGAATTACAAGAGGAGCTATGTCATCAGGACAGGAATCAATCCAAACTTGTAGCTCATTGCTAGAATTAGCCTTCCTAGCTAGAAAATGGGCAACTGAATTGCCTATACGTTTAACATGGGAGAAATTACAACTTTGAAAATCACTAGTGAGAAAGATAATATCTCTAACTACTGAGTGATACTACAGTCTTCTGAAACTCAAAAACAAACAGAGGGAGAGACATGAATACCTTGGGAGGCAGCACGCTTGGGTTGCTAAGAGAGGTACGCAATTTTGTTATATTTAGAATCCATGGTTGTGTGTTACAATGATCTTTAAATGAAGATATAAATTTTTGTTTTATATTGCTTCCGCAAAACTTTCACAAAGGCGACGTGCCCAAATCACCATACACAACCCCAATGATCTGAAATGCTAGCTTCATTATGCTTCCCCAATCCAAGGCCTGCACTTAAACACTTCAAATATCATATTTGAAACAAAATAATAACAAAAATAATAATTGGATTAGTGTTTTTTTTTTCTAGACTAACTTATTAGTTTATTGCTTATCTAAAATTATATTATTCCTATAATTTTTAGAAAAGGCTATATATATCATAAGAATAACAAGATAAACAAAAAGTTAAAAAGAGAACAAAAAATAATACCTGAGAAGATCCAAATCAAAAGAATCAAATCTAACAATATTTTTCCAAGAGAGTTTTTTACATTTGAGACCATTGTAAATCCCTAGTTGATCAACTTCATGTTCTTTTTCTTCTACATTATTTTTTCCTTGTGAGCTTTCTTCTTCTTTAGCATCAACACCCTCCATCTCACTCAAACTTACAATCTTATGACCTATCTAAACTCAGGAGTTAAAATAGAAATGAGAAAGCCCTTAATTAAGCAAGGTAATTTATAGGCTCTAATTGTTGATTAGTTTCCACCAAAAAAAAAAAAAAAATTAAAATTAAAATCTCTATACCGTTGAAAGCTTAAATATATGCCCTACAAGTAACTGGTAAGTCCTAGACTTCTAGTCCTACTACTACTAGTAATCTTTGCCTAAAAATCCTTGCCTAAAAAATCTACTCTTGAACATGCATCAACTATCTAAATAGAAGGATAAATATTACAATCAAATAATTTCGAAAATTACAAAAGAATAATTAAAAGTTTTTTTTTTCTCTCTAATGTAGAGGATTGAATTTCGTATTTTTTTATTTAAGTTTAAGGCTAATCCAATTTCTTTTAGTTGTATTTGCTTTACTTCGTGGAAGGGACTGACAAGAAAGGCCTGGTTATAGATAGAAGTTTTTATTTATGGCTTGCATGATGATATCAAGTAGTACATTTGTGATAAGCCACATTGAATTACCAGGGTCACACACACAGTTTCCACACATAATTTTAATTGGTTCTTGGTTTCGTAATCCACACAACACAATGCCACTAAACTATGTGTTTGAATATAAATTCAACAAGTTGTGTATATATTTGTGTTTTTTGACATATGTATTGAAATGAAGTATTTCAAATTTTTCATCTTTTATGCATATCTTTAATTTGTTAGTATAGTACCTAAATATGGTGTTTGAATTGCAAAACAGGTTAATAAAAAATTATTATTTAAAAAATGATTTATTTATTTTTAAATTAAAAAAATATTTTTAATAAAAAAATAACCTACTGAAACGAGATTTTCAAAGTAAATCGTTGCAATATATGGAATTTTGAAACGAAAATCTAGTGTTGCATAAACTTATTGCTTTTTTTAATAAAAAAATAACCTATCGCAACGAGATTTTCAAAGTAAATCGTTGCAATATATAAATTGCAGTAATATATGGAATTTATTGCAACGAAAATTTAGTGTGGCATAAATC
The DNA here is from genome assembly GCF_932294415.1 of Quercus robur. NCBI lineage: Eukaryota > Viridiplantae > Streptophyta > Magnoliopsida > Fagales > Fagaceae > Quercus > Quercus robur. The sequence continues at coordinate 21,568,237 of NC_065541.1, forward strand.
TATTACCTCGGAGTTTATTACAACAGCTTGCATCGACTTTTTTGTCGTTGCAATAACACCTATTACAACGACATTAATTGTTATTGCAACGAATTTTTTCGTTGTATTAAGTCTTTTTTCTTGTAGTGTATTGTAAGAATAATAAAATTTGAGAGAGAGAAATAAAATACCTGAGAAGATCTAGGGACTTGATTGGAGGCGAATCTATTAGCCTCCAAATCGAAAGAGTCAAGTCTAACAAGGTTTCTAAAGCTAAAACCAGAGACAGTAGCTATGCAACAGCCTAAGTCTGTCACTACATTTCATTTCTGTACATTCAAAGTGCTTAAACAATGAGATGAGATTATGATACACACCTGTTAGGCATAGGATGACGCCTCCAACAGAAATCCATGCATTCTTCTTATTCCTAATGAAATAGTCAACAATATACATTGGAATGATTGCCTTGATAACCCCTGGATCACGCTTCACAAAGTTGTACATGCCAATAGTTCAGATGAAAAAAAAAAAAAAAAAAACCAAGTTGTTAGTACTGGAGCAAAACTTTAGCTAATTTTATCTATCCCAAATCTCTGAACTTGGAACAAAATAATCAAGATTCCTACTAAAATCCACATGATCGTATTATCAGTAAGCACACTAGTAGCTTCCTTAACTCCCCCCCCCCCCCCATTGCTGACAATACTACATCAAGGAGGAAATCATAATGTAAATTATTATTCAGAATATTAGATATAAAGAGTTCATGAAATGTGAAGCTATAAATAATTGTAACTAAGCTAAATGAATTGAATAAACAGCTTAATTTTTACACCATCTTAACCAACAGTAAAGAGATAAGTAGGACTTAGGAATATCACTCTATTGTACCTGATATGCATGGTGTGAGGATGCCATCTCTCCAATCACCATGGAGGTGCCAAGCGTGGTCATGAACAAGACGAAATACTTTAGTATTTGGTTACTCTCAAGCATAGATTTGATAAAGGATGCTCTCTTGAGCCAAGGTTTGGCACATCTAGTCAGTAGTTAGACACTTCTTTATCTTCAGCCTGCTAGTTGGGCGTCAAGCTGACCTTGGCATAGCGGCATATGAGAGAATATAGAGCGAAAGTTCCTCCTGCAACAATACAATTTATATTATAAAATAATGAATAGTTTGATGACAATGTATTCCTTGCTAGCAATTCAATATGTAACATATCAACACCATTCAAAGTTCAAAGCATTATTATTGATACACTAATATAGCATCACCCAATGTCATTTTTATTTTGTGTGCAAGTATTATCATCAAGAAATATTAATTTCCTTCTAATTATCATCTAGCAATAAAAATGAAAATCCAAGAACTATAATAACTAATCTATTAAAACAAATTGCTAAGCATGAGAGAAGATTATCAATTACCATCGTCGTTATCGTTGGCTGTCGGTACAATGAAAACATACTTTGATCAAAGTAATTAACATGAGTGAGTAAAAGATTAGAGACAACACACCAAGTATATCGTCATTGTGCTTAACCCCAGTAGGAAAAATGTCCGGTAATACATACAAAGGCGACATGCCCAAATCACCATACACAACCCCAATGCTCTGAAATGCTAGCTTCATTATGCTTCCCCAATCCAAGGCCTGTGCTCAAACACTTCAAATAAATAAATGATTTATTTATTTTTAAATTAAAAAAAAAAACATTTTTAATAAAAAAATAACCTATTGCAACAAAATTTTTAAAGTAAATCATTGCAATATATGAAATTTTGCAACGAAAATCTAGTGTTGCATAAATTTATTACTTTTAAAAAAATAATAATAATAACCTATTGCAACGAGATTTTCAAAGTAAATCGTTGCAATATATAAATAGTTGCAATATATGGAATTTATTGCAACGAAAATCTAGTGTTACATAAATATATTATCTCAGAGTTTATTTCAACAACTTGCATTGACTTTTTTGTCGTTGCAATAACACCTATTACAACGACATTAGTTGTTATTGTAACGACTTTTTTCGTTGTATTGAGTCTTTTTTCTTGTCTTGTATTGTAAGAATAATAAAATCTGAGAGAGAGAAATAAAATACCTGAGAAGATCTAGGGACTTGATTGGAGGTGAATCTATCAGCCTCCAAATCGAAAGAGTTAAATCTAACAAGGTTTCTAAAGCTAAAACCTAAGACAGTAGCTATGCAACAGCCTAAGTTTGTCACTACATCTCATTTCTGTACATTCAAAGTGTTTAAACAATGAGATGAGATTATGATACACACCTGTTAGGCATAGGATGACGCCTCCAATAGAAATCCATGCATTCTTCTTATTCCTAATGAAATAGTCAACAATATACATTGGATTGATTGCCTTGATAACCCCTGGATCATGCTTCACAAAATTGTACATGCCAATAGTTCAGATGAAAAAAAAAAACCAAATTGTTAGTACTGGAGCAAAACTTTAGCCAATTTTATCTATCCCAAATCTCTGAACTTGGAACAAAATAATCAAGATTCCTACTGAAATCCGCATGATCGTATTATCAGCAAGCGCACTAGTAGCTTCCTTAACTCCCCTCCCCCCCCCCCCCCATTGCTGACAATACTACACCAAGGAGGAAATCATAATGTAAATTATTATTCAGAATATTAGATACAAAGAGTTCATGAAATGTGAAGTTATAAATAATTGTAACTAAGCTAAATGAATTAAATAAACAACTTAATTTTTACACCATCTTAACCAACAGTAAAGAGATAAGTAGGACTTAGGAATATCACTCTATTGTACCTGATATGCATGGTGTGAGGATGCCATCTCTCCAATCACCATGGAGGTGCCAAGCGTGGTCATGAATAAGATGAAATACTTTAGTATTTGGTTACTCTCAAGCATAGATTTAATAAAGGATGCTCTCTTCAGCCGTCGGTTTGGCACATCTAGTCGGTAGTTAGACACTTCTTTGTCTTCAGCCTGCTAGTTGGGCATCAAGCTGACCTTGGCATAGCGGCATATGAGAGAATATAGAGCGAAAGTTCCTCCTGCAACAATACAATTTACATTATAAAATAATGAATAGTTTGATGACAATGTATTCCTTGCTAGCAATTCAATATGTAACATATCAACACCATTCAATGTTCAAAGCATTATTATTGACACACTAATATAGCATCACCCAATGTCATTTTTATTTTGTGTGCAAGTCTTATCATCAAGAAATATTAATTTCTTTCTAATTATCATCTAGCAATAAAAATGAAAATCCAAGAACTACAATAACTAATCTATTAAAACAAATTGCTAAGCATGAGAGAAGATTATCAATTACCATTGCCGTTATCGTTGGCTGTCAGCACAATGAAAACATACTTGATCAAAGTAATTAACATGAGTGAGTAAAAGATTAGAAACAACACACCAAGTATATCGTCATTGTGCTTAACCCCAGTAGGAAAAATGCCCGGTAATACATACAAAGGTGACATGCCCAAATCACCATACACAACCCCAATGCTCTGAAATGCTAGCTTCATTATGCTTCCCCAATCCAAGGTCTATGCTCAAATACTTCAAATAAATAAATGATTTATTTATTTTTAAATTAAAAAAAACATTTTTAATAAAAAAAAAAACCTATTGCAACGAAAATTTTAAAGTAAATCATTGCAATATATAAATAGTTGCAATATATGGAATTTATTGCAACGAAAATCTAGTGTTGCATAAATATATTACCTTGGAGTTTATTACAACAGCTTGCATTGACTTTTTTGTCGTTGCAATAACACCTATTACAATGACATTAGTTGTTATTGCAACGACTTTTTTCGTTGTATTAAGTCTTCTTTCTTGTAGTGTATTGTAAGAATAATAAAATTTGAGAGAGAGAAATAAAATACCTGAGAAGATCTCCCCTCAATTTGTTTTACAGGTTGAGAAGACAGATGGTTGTGGCCCCAATCTTTTTCTTAATAAATTTTGTATAATTCAACAAAAAAAAAAAAAAAAAGCAACATTTTTAGATACTTCACTTAAGCTACAAATTGGCAAGTACTGTTACAAAATTTAACCCAGAAATCAAGTGTCCTACTAGTGCAATAAATCGAGTTAGCATCCAACAGGTAGGTATGGTGGAGTACAAGTGTACAACTTGATATCATGCAAGCCATAAATAAACTTGTAACTATAACTACGTTGGTGGAGTACAACTTGAAATCCTGCAAGCCATAAAGAAAACTTCTTTCTATAACTAGGCGTTCCCAACCTCTTTCATTGAAGCAAGCAATTAAAGCAGATATATATACAAGGGTCCGGTTAATGTGTGCCCTAAGGGCACACATTAAGCTTTCTATTTTTAAAAATATTTTCTCGGGAATTGAAAAAGTTGTCATTACTTTTTCAATTCTCAATAAAATTTTTCAAAAAATAGAAATTAATGTGTGCCCTAAGGGACTCTTTGAAACTTGTAGTAGTAATATTGTTTTATGTACTGTAAGTCTGTAAAATTTTTAGGACTAGATACGGAATTCAATTTCAACCATTAAGGAAAAGTAGACAGTGTCAATGCAATACTCTTAGCCATTAATAGCTTGTTATATTTGGAGGTTAAGGGTTTTAGAGCCTATAAACTAACTTTGAGAGCTTTCTCATTTCCATCAAAACTCCTGAGTCCTGAGGCTTTAGATAGGCCATAATACTGTGCATTTGAGTGGTGATGTTATAGAAGTAAAAAGGCCAGAAGAAGAAAATAATGTAGAAGAAAAAGAACAAGAAGAGGAAGTTGATCAACATGAGATTTTCAATGGTCTCAAACGTAAAAAACTTTCTTGGACATAACCTTGTTAGAGTAGATTCTTTCGATTTGAAGGCCGATAGATTCACCTCGAATCAAGGCACTGGATCTCCTCAAGTACTTTATTTTGTTTTTTCTTTTCTTCATTTCTTTTATTGTTGTTGTTATTGTTAATTAATATTATATAAGTGACTCTAAAATTTGATGACTAATTAGATTGTGTTTGGATTAATTTTTCTTGGGCATGTAAACGCATGTTTAATTGTTGTTGTTGTTGTACTTTTTTCTTTTTCTTCTTCAAAAAACTTGTTTATTAGAATTAAAAAAAATTGTCTTGTATTTTCAAAATCAAAAACATGTTTGATTAGTTGAAAACACACAAAAAAAAAAAAAAAAATCTAAAACGAAATACAGAAAATTCGTTTGGATTGATAACTATTTTTTTTTTTTTTTACCTGTCCTGAGCATCCCATTATATTTGAGGCTTACCATGTGAAATTGATTGTGCAAATGCTCAATAATATGCTGCAAATTCTAAGAAAGATAATTCTTAAACCCAAAGAAATGTACAAGCAGTAGGCCAAGGATAAAAGTGTGGTCATTTTGGGCAGAGAGGAATAAGAATCACTATTTGTTCAAAATCGACAAAAGTTAACTGAAAGGTATTATAAACAAATAGTAATTCAATTAGCAAACAAGTTGACAAAAAAAAAATCAATTATTATTATTTAGTTTCCGATATGATATTTTGAAGTGTTTTAGTGCAGACCTTGGATTGGGGAAGCATCATGAAGCAGGCAATTCAAAGCAATGGGGTTGTGTATGGTGATTTGGGCATTTTTCCTACTGGAGTTAAGCACAAAGACGACATACTTGGCCTTCTGTCTCTAATCTTTTACTCATTTATGTCAATTACTCTGATAAAGTATGTTTTCATTGTGCTGCCTGCCAATGATCAGAGTGTTGGTAATTAGTTAATTAATTTTCTCTCATGCTATTAATAGTTTTGGAAATCTCTGTCAACTTCCATCTTGTATTGACTATATATAGTGGCATACATGAGGCTTTTAATGTAGTTAATAAAACTAGGGTTTGGCTTATCTCCAATACTTTTTTAACTAGAATCTCCTTTTGTTTTAACGAAAAACTGTCACATCACCCACTAACTAAATAGGTGGAGATTAAAACTTACTACCACTTGCTATTGTATATTTAAAACAAAAGAAAACTTTCAGTAAAAAAAGTAAGGGAGGTAAGTCAAACCCATAAAACTGTATATTTAAAACAAAAAAAGACCTTCAGTTAAAAAAGTAATAGAAGTAAGCCAAACCCATAAAACTGAAATTGTGAGTTTAACTTATCACGTTTACAGTGTTATTTACATTTGTGTGAGCATCCACACAAGTGTGTAATAAGTTTTAGTCTTATGTTTTTAACCATGCATGGGAGGCAAGTGGCCTCACCCTAATTACTGGATGATTATCTTCATGTTATTTTTAAATTAAGGAAAATATTATAAAGTTATTACAAATTTTAGTTCAAAATATTTGTTATATAATAATGGAATAATTGTTTTGTTGTAAGAGTAACTTTTGCTTTATATTCCCTTATATGCTGCTCTGCACAGGTTAGCTTGACGCACAACTAGTAGACTGAAGATAAAGAAGTGCTTCACTATTGACTAGATCAGGCGCGACTCAACCATTAGGTGATTTAGGCAATGGCTTAAGGCCCCCAAATTGAAGAAGAATCCCTAAAATAGAATATATTTTATCCGTTTGTCTTATAGTATTACACAAAAATAATAATAATAATAAAAGTAAGGTTTCACAAAAAAAAAAAAAAAGACATCTTCTATTGGCCAATTTAAAATATAATACTTTTTTTTTTCAAATGTTCAACATTTTATTAATACGTTTTACTATTGTGGGGGCCAATTAATTAGGAAGTACTGTTAAGGCAGTATTAACTAGGCCTATGGCCCAATCCGAAAACGTTAGACCATCCGAGGAGGTCCAAATAAGATTATAAGGGGAACGGAGTGAAGAGAGGAGTAGAGACAATATGAGATAAGTTCAACAAGTGTCTGAGGATAAAAGCCATCTCGGCAACATGCGTCTGAGGTCAGTTCGAGTGCCATATCGCATGGACTTACTTCGGAGTTACATCATCACTAAGAGTTAGACATCGGATAAGGGATAAGAAAGGAGAAGGGCAACAAATATCTTCAAAAAGCTGCTACCTCCGCATTAAATGACTCCCAACCAACTCTCTGGCCGCATTAATGTGGAAGTGACGCCTGAACAGTGATTAAGCAGCCTTACAGCTACTAGTAGATGGTTCTAGGAAGTGTTGGCTGGGACAGGAAGGAGTTCCCCGAATCTAACCTACACGTGTGTGGTAGGGGCGACACCAAGACTGGAATATATAACATGGAAAGATGTACTAGAAAAAAGAAGAGATTTTTGAGAACAAAACCGTAAGCTCTTGTACAATTTTTTTGGTTCGAGAGGACTATAATATAAACTCTTCGAGTTACTCCAAGGATAGATTTTCTTATCCTACTTATGTATAACAGTCTTAGATTGCCAAATTTAATCGTTTTTCTAATGGAATAGATCTAATTCTTTCGTCCACACTCTACAAATTTATTGTTTAGGTCGCTTGGGCTGGTATCCAATCCTATTTTGGGTCCAATCCAATTTCAGTCCTTACGATTGGCGTCGTCAGTGGGAAGAGCTTGATCTAGTCTAAAGGAAATTCGGTTACAACGTTCACGATGGAGGAGGCAGGTCCACACCAGGCAGCAACAGGACTGCACCAAATATATGCTGATCTACATCAAGCAGAGTCAAGGGGTTCCCAGCATGGTAATCCGCGCAGGAGCCTCAAACGGAGAGGGGGCCGTGAGGGAAGTGTGCGCACAACTCATACCAGTAAAAGTCAGTCTCGAGGGAAGAGTCATGTTTCCCATGCAAAGAATGACAGAGACATGCAACGTAAAATTGACGAGTTGAAAAGAGAGTTGCGTCACGCTCGGCGAAGACGTTCCCCGCCTAGCTCTGAATCGTCCTCTGAAGAGACAGATGGTGCTAGTTATAAACGGAATTCTAGAACTCCGCCTAGCGAAACCTTTTCCTATGAAGAGGAGCACTACCATAGACGTAGGTACAAAAGCCCGCCTTGCAAAGGCTTGGGGAACGATGCCATGAACAAGGCGCTGAGTCAAGTTTCTAAATCACCCTTCACACGGAACATAGAGGATGCGAGCCTTCCTCGGCGATTTCATCAACCCACATTCACCATTTATAATGGTCGGACAAACCCGGTAGAACACGTTAGCCATTTCAGTCAAAGGATGGCTCCTTCAAAAAACTCACCTGGGCTTTTGGTCCTTGCTTTATTACCTGCAGAAGGGTTCCTCGGCCTTTGGGATCTTTATTGTCTATGTCCATGTGGGAGGGTGAGACTCTGAAGGCTTATTCGGATAGATACTGGGAGATGTTTAATAAGATAGAGGGAGAGTACGATAATGTGGCCATAAGCACTTTCAAGGCTGGTCTTCCAACCGAACATGATTTGAGGAAATCTCTAATTGGTAAACCCGTTACTAGTGTACGCCAATTGATAGATCGGATCGACAAGTACAGAAGAGTAGAAGAAGACCAACTGCATGGGAAAGGAAAGGCTAAGGTGATCCCTTAGGAGAGGAGGGATTTCAGGTCGGACCTGTACAATAATAACCGACCTCGAAAAGACTTTGTTGGGCAATCAGGTTCTGCCAACACCCAGGCGGTTAATGCTGTGTTTCGAGAACCAGTGCAATAAGTACTGGAGAAGATTAAGAATGAGCCGTTTTTCAAATGGCCAAACAAGATGGCAGGAGAGCCTATGAGATGCAACCAGAATCTTTATTGCCACTATCATCAGGACCATGGACACACAACTGAGAATTGCAGAAATTTATGGGACCATTTGGACTAGCTAGTCTGAGAAGGGAAGTTGAAGCAACTCTTACATCATTCCAGTGGTCAAGTAAGCCAAGCAGGCTCGGAGATACGGGGAGATGCTTCTTTAAGACTCCCCCTTGGCACAATAAATGTTATTTTTACTGCCCCGGGGAGGACTGGATCTTATCCTTCCAGGGTAATATCGGTATCCTGATCTACAGCCGAGGAGTATAGCTCAATGCCTAAGAGAGCCAAGATGGGCATCCCGTTGGTTTTGGGTTTTTCAGATGAGGACAAAGTTGGAACCATACAACCCCATGATGATGCTCTTGTGGTCACGCTGAGAATTAGCGGGTACGATGTGAGAAGGGTGATGATTGACCAAGGCAGTGCTGCTGATATAATGTACCTTGACTTGTATAAGGGGTTAAATTTGAAACTTGAGAACTTGGTGGCCTACAGTTCTCCTCTGGTGAGTTTTGAGGGGTAGAATGGTCGTCCCAAAGGGTTAGATCAAATTACCTGTGCAGACCAGTATGGATGTGGTGGAGGTGGACTTCATCGTCGTAGACGTTTTCTCTCCATACATAGCCATTATGGGCAAACCTTGGGTTCATACTCTGGGGGCTGTCTCCTCTACTCTACACCAGAAGATGAAGTATCCATCCGGAGACCGGGTTCTGGAGATAGTAGGAAGTCCAGCTGCAGCCCGACAATGTCTGATAGTGGCTATCCAACATCGGCCTGAGGCGGAGACCTCGGCCACTGTTGATAATGGTTTATAGCAGTTAGAAACCCCGACGTTACCCTTCAGCGGACCGGCCGACGAGGCGAGATGTGAAGATTTGGAAAGGGTAACTGTTGGGGATGATCCGGAAAAGTTCTTTCAGATTGGAGCTAAACTGCCTCAGTAGAAGAGAGAGCAACTGGTTGAATTCCTCAGAGAAAATGTTGATGTGTTCGCGTGGAGCGCGTATGAAGCTCCGGGTATAGACCCAAGTTTCATCTGTCATCATCTAAATGTTAATCCTTCCGTCATCTCGAAGAGACAGCCACCTCGACGTCCGTCAAAAGAGCACGCCGAGGCTGTCAGAAATGAAGTGACCAAGCTTAAGCAGGCAGGGGCTATCAAGGAAGTTTTTTATTCCCAATGGTTGGCCAACACAATGGTGGTAAAAAAGAAGACTTTTAACCCCCCCTGGGAGGTTCACAAGCTTCACCCTATTAACTGCCCCAATAGATCAGGTCTTAATGTAGATCAAAGACGAAGGAGCCTTGACGTTCCCCAGCAAGTTGAAGGGAGATCTCAGCAAGAGGCCAAGGGACAAGTACTGCTGCTTCCATCGAGACCACGGGCATGACACAGCTAACTACTACGATCTAAAACAGTAGATAGAGGCCCTTATAAGACAAGGGAAGCTACAAATGTTCGTTAGTAAGGAAAGAACAGATCCACCATAAGAGCAAGCCTTGTGACGGGAGAACGAGTGCCTAAGGCCACCCATTGGAGACATAAGGATGATCGTAGGGGGCACGGCAACTTCTAGGTCATCCAAAAAAGCCCGGAAGACCACCTGAGAACGGTCCAGAACATCCAACTTATGGGCACTGTACTAAAGATGGCACAGATTGACAACCTCGTCATCCGATTTTTAGAAGAAGATGCTCGAAGGCTGCACCACCTGCATGACGATGTGCTTGTTGTCAACCTAAGGGTAGGAGACTACAACATGCACTGGATTCTGGTCGACAACAGCAGTTCGGTAGACATTTTGTATTACCCGGCTTTTCAGCAGATGATGATTGATAGAGAACAGTTGGTCCCAGTTAATGCCCTTCTAGTTGGTTTCGGAGGGATGAGAGTGTTCCCCATCGATGCCATCACGTTGTCAGTAACGGTGAGTGATTACCCCCAGCAGATCACTAAGGAAGTAACATTCTTGGTGGTCGACTGCTCGTCCGCTTACAATGCCATTCTCGAATGACCCACCCTCAACTCATGAAAGGCTGTAACTTCAACCTACCATTTAATGATCAAGTTCCCAACGGATTATGGAATAGGAGAATTGCGCGGAAATCAGGTGGCAGCGTGAGAATGCTATATTACTATGCTAGAGATGGATGATCATCAGCAAACAATGTGCATAGGAGAACAACGGATAGTAGCGGAGCCAGTTGAAGAATTAGAAGAAGTGATCCTTGATGTCTCAAGGTCAGAACGGACGACTAGAGTGGGTACGCTGGCAAGTTGGCCGGTACGCCAAGAGCTCATGGCATTCCTAAGAGACAATCAAGATGTGTTCGCCTGGAGTCACGAGGACATGCCAAGAATCGACCCTGGATCATGGTTCACAAGCTGAATGTATCACCCTCATTTTCCCCAATCCGGTAGAAGAAATGAGTATTCGCTCAGGAGCAGGACAAAGCCATTGCTGAGGAAGTACGAAAGTTGCTTGAGGAAGTACAAAAACTCAAACCGTACTTCCAAGCACATACCATTGTTGTCTTGACAGACAAGCCCTTGAAGAGAGCTATGAGTAGCCTCGAGGCTGCAAGAAGAACGGCTTTGTGGGCAGTGGAGCTTAGCGAGTTTGACATATAGTACCATCCGCGAACGGCTGTAAAAGGGCAAGTAGTGGCTGACTTCATCACCGAATTCACCCTCGGAGACGGCCAGGGGGCAGAGGAGACACGACAGTGGAATATTTATATGGATGTATCTTCAAATAGACGAGTAGGAGGGGTCGGCGTGGTGATCCAAACCCCGGAGGGGGATAAGATCGAGTGCATGATTTGACTGGATTTCCTCACAACCAACAACGAGGCAAAATATGAAGCCTTGGTGGCAGGGCTAGACCTCGTAAAGGCTGTAGTTATGGAAAATGTGGTATTGCGACTCACAAGTAGTAACAAGTTAGATTAATGGCGGCTACGAATGTAAGAATGAAAGGAAGAAGAGGTATCTAAAAGAAGTGAAGAATCGAATCGGCCGCCTTAAAGTCAGATTCGTTCAAATCCCAAGGGGGGAAAACGAATGCGCCGACCGACAAGCAAAAGCAGCCTCGGCATAATTTATGCTTGTCCTCGAATAGGTATTGTCATTTGTCCAAGTCTCCTCACTTATTGATGATGGAACAAATGTGCAGGAAGTAAATTCTGAAAGCAATTGGACTACGCCATTGATATAATGCCTGAAGACTGGCGTTTTACCAGATGGGAATGACGCCGCTAGAAAGTTAAAGGTCCAAGCATCACGATTTGTGCTGATAAAAGATGTTTTATACAAAAGAGGGTTCTCCCGACCGTACCTGAGGTGTCCATGCTATGAGGAAGCAGATTACGTACTGAGAGAAGTCCACAAGGGTATCTACGGAAACCACTTGGGGGTATGATCATTAGTGCACAAGTTGATCCGAGCAGGATACTATTGGCCTACAATGTTGAAGGACACACAGGCTTATGTCAAGGCTTGCGACAAGTGTCAAAGGTTTAGTAATCTCATCAGGCAATCATCCGAAGAACTGACCCCCATGACGGCCCCTTGGCCCTTCGCTCAATGGGGACTAGATATCATGGGACCCTTCCCAACAGCAGTTAGGCAGCTAAAGTTTTTGATAGTTGGCATTTACTACTTCACAAAGTGGAGGGAAGCAGAAGCCCTGGCCACTATTACGGAGAAAAACATTCAAAGTTTTGTTTGGAGGAATATCATCTGCAGGTACGGGATACCCCGAGTTCTTGTCTCCGACAATGGAAAGCAATTTGACAACAGCGCATTTAGGGACTTCTGTTCGGAGTTAGGCATTAAGAATCACTACTCATCATCTGCACATCCACAGGCAAATGGGCAAGTTGAAGTCACGAACCGATCCTTGCTTAAGATCATCAAGACTCGACTTGAGGGGGTGAAGGGTATCTGGCCGGACGAGCTACCTAGCGTTCTGTGGGCATATCGAACTACAGTAAGAACACCCACTGGAGAAATGCTGTTTAGACTAGCATACGGTAGTGAAGCTGTCATCCCAGCAGAAGTAGGGCTTACAAGTTATCGAGTGGAGAACTACGATGAGGGTCAGAACGAAGAGTCCATGCGTCTTTAGCTCGACCTGGTGGACAAAATCCAGGCAATAGTAAAACAAAGGTTGGCGCGGTATCAAAATCTCATGGCAAAACACTACAATTCCAATGTCAGGCATAGAGATTTTCAGGTGGGAGATCTTGTACTATGCAAGGTGATGGGCGCTACTAGAAATCCTTCGCAAGAAAAGCTCGGCCCCAAATGGGAAGGACCCTACAGGATAGCATAATGGCAAAGGAAGGGCACCTACCACCTCGAGACGCTAGATGGGCAGAAGCTGCAGCATCCATGGAACACGGAGCACCTATGGAAATACTACCAGTAGAGATGATTTGAAGAGCAACAACGCTCCCCAACTTCACAATTCATTTAGTCTTCATACTAGTTTTGCTTAAACAATTTTTCCAATTTCCCAGTTTATTTAGTTTTACTACAATTACTAGTTTTACTTAGACAGTTTTTGCTACAATACTTTTATGTACCTTTTTTTAGCCCAAGGGGGCAGGTACTTTTTCTACGAACGCATTTTTTTTAAGAAGAATATTCAGACACAACTATGTTTTTCTACCTTAAAGTCCACAAACTGGACGGAGCATCCCAAGAAGGATAAAAATTCTATAGTCCAAAAAGTGGACGGATATAAATTAAAGTCTACAAAATGAATGGATCATCCAAAGAAGGATGAAAATTTTGAAGTCCAAAAAATGGATGGGTATAAACTAAAGTCCACAAACTAGACGGATCATCCCAAGAAGGATGAAAATTCTGAAGTCCAAAAAGTGGACGGGTATAAACTAAAGTCCACAAACTGGACGGATCATCCCAAGAAGGATGAGAATTCTGAAGTCCAAAAAGTGGACGGATATAAACTAAAGTCCACAAACTGGACGGATCCTCCTAAGAAGGATTAGAATTCTAAAGTGCAAAAAGTGGACGAATATAAACCAAAGTCCACAAGTTGGACGGATCCTCCCAAGAAGGATGAAAATTCTAAATCCAAAAAGTGGACGGTTATAAACTAAAGTCCAAAAAGTGGACGGATATAATGTCCACAAACTGGATGGATCATCCCAAAATGGATGAAAATTCTAAGTCCCAAAAAGTGGACGGGTATACACTAAAATCCACAAAATGGAAGTTTCATCCATGAAGGATGAAAATACTACCTAATCCATATAGAGGATGGTGCATAAAGGATATAAATTTTATTCAAATTCATAAGGTGGACGGACCGCCTAGAAAGATCAAAATTGTAGTCCATTTCGTGGACGGTTCCTCTAGACATTAATACGGATGCAACTTAAATTCCATAACACAATGTGGATGGACACAGTTAGGAAGATGGAAATATTAAAGGCCTCGCATAGTGGACGGATCAAATAAAAAACGGACCGCTACATTCATAGCAACCATGAAACAAGCAATTAAACCAAAAAGGGCAAATAGAAATAGAAAACCCTTGAAGGGGAAAATTGTTTAACATGAAAATAATGATGGATAAATTTGTGGGATTGTTTTCCCAACTAAAAAAAAAAAAAATGCAACACCACTACTCCTGAGGGTCAGCATCCTTCGCTTGATGAGTGTCATCAGTTGCAAGTTAGACTTGGCCTTGAGCATTCTGTGCCTGGGCTGACTCTCTGTCGCCTTGAGTTCCATCCTCAACAAAAAGATCCTCAGTGTCCTCTGAGGCAACGGGCATGACGGAGGTTTGAGCCTGGTCCTCAACTTTAATATTTGACACATCCAGGTCTGGGTAGGCCTTCTTAACCTGACGGAGAGCGTCATTAAACCCCTGTAGATAAGAATCTCCCAGCTCGGACAGCAAGGCGTCGGAGTCATGGTACTCACGTATCGCCGCCTCTTTAGCCTGATGGAGCTTATCCTTCAGGTCTTGAATCTCCTTGTCTTTTTTCTCCATGGCCTTCCTCGCCTCCTTCGTCCTTTGCTCAAGCTCCTTCCTCACTTGCTCTGAAAGGTCAAACTTTTTCTCCATTGTGGATTTCCATTTGTTGAGTTGACCTAATTCATCCTCCGCTTGCTCTGCCTTTGCCCGCATACGTTCTAGGGCCGTCTCACGGTTAAGACACCATTCCATTAGCCCTTTCATCATGATTATGGATTGAAACAAAAAAGAAAGAAGAGAGGGTTAGATGCAAAGATAAGCAGAAAAGACGGACTGAAAGCCGATGGACGGGATTACTTGAGCAATTGCAAAGAGCCCCCTCTCTCCCATTACCTCCGTAGAGTGATTGCCTAAGTCCTCACAGTCCTCTAACGTTATGATGGACAAAAGCTGCTCCAAGGCATATTTGGAGTCTTCGCGGAGGAGAACAGGAGGTTTCTCCTGGCTAGTGGACGGGGCCTTCATCATGCCTTTACCATTCCCATGCTTTACTAGGGTGACCGTCTTTGCACCCTCAGCCATTAAGCCTACGACGGGCTCCAAAGGGACCTTAGGTTTCTTAGGTGGACGGTCCCCTTTGGACGGCTGCTTCCTTTTTCTTAGTAGCCTGGGATTTAATCAACGCCTTCCTCTTAGCATCGTCCATTTCTGTAAAGATGGACGATGAAGTTATTTACTAATAAAAATAAAGGCCGTTTAAACAGAATAAGGACAACGGACTTACGTTTGCGAATTTTGGCGTTGTATTTGACGGTTGCTAGTGTTGGCTTAGATCCGTCACAATACCAATGGATGGTATCAAGTGTCACTAATTTTGCCCAAGTCCTTTCCTCCGGCTTGGTCTTGGCAAAAATTCTCTCGAGAAAGTTGAACTCCTCAAAATTAATTTGTGGACGCCGTCTAATTGCAAAAGAAGAGGACAGATTAAAAGTGTTGAAGAAACTATAATAAACTGAACAAATGTAAAGCACAAATTAGGACGGGTGCATACTGGACGGATTCAATATGCCCTAAGTAGTGTTGACAGGCATGTGTTCCATGTCCCCTAGACGACACATCCACTCGTCGCCCTCTAGGAAGAAATAACGGCTCTTCCAGTCCCTATTGGAGTCAGGTGTTTCAAATATAACCTTCAACAACAGACTCCTAGGTGGAGGAATTCCAACACCATCAGCCTCCTAGCACCGTCTGTCCTAGCACCATACAGGACCTCCATTACAATGAAAACCCTCTAGGCGTTTGGGGATATTTGGTTGACAGACAGACCCAGATGCTTGAGAAGCTCACGATGAAGGGAACTTAGTGGAAACCTAAGTCCTGCCTTCAGCATCTGTTCATACACCCCGACACCTTCTATCCCTTCATAATAGCATTTCTCTGACATATAGGGTAGACGGATGGGAATGTTATTTGGAATTTGAAAATTGGCCCTAAGAGTTTTGAAGTGTTTTTCCTTGATGATGGACCTAAAATTATGTACTGTCCACTCTGGTAGCATGATGAACTCCTGTAAGGTTGAATTTAATCAACCATGTGTTGGCTTTATTCCATGACAAATTTGCTTGTAATATAGCACTTAGAAACCTTGTATTTAGGTGGGAATCATGTAAGGGTAGTGTGTGAGAGAGTGTGAAGAAATGCTCAAGACAGTGCAGTGAAACAGAGACTCGCGGCTAGGACTCGCGGGTGGCTCGCGGCTTGCAAGCCGCCAAAAGTTGCTCACGTGCAGAGCATGCAGGGGAGCTGAACAGTCACGCCACCTGGAGCACTACACGAAAAAAATCCAGACTGGCCATTAAGTTAGCTCGCGACTTGAATTCGCGACTCAGTCAAGTCGCGAGGTCAAGTCGCCAGCCAGCCCTGTTTTTGGAAAAACTGACTCTTCGCATTCCATTCTGACACCAGTATAAATACCCTTCATTCCCACAAGATATGGGTGGCTATTCAGAAAGAAAAACCCTAAGAGAGGTTTCTTCAAAACACCCACCCAATTAGAGAGAGCTACTCATTCTTAGAGAGAAATCTTTGTAGTCTCTTCTCATTCCCTTTCTTATTGTCATACCTATTGAGAGGAGATTTCTATCCAAACACTACCCACACCCATTTAGAGTGTTGAGTGTTCTTGGAGTTTTGGGAAGCATTGGAAGATGCCAAAGATGGCGGATGCTATGGTTTAATAGCGGAATCCGGTAAGCTAGAAAAGAAAAAGGTTCAGCGCAACCTCGTTGGAGCAAGAAGCTTGGAGGGCTTAGGTACATCGGGTAGATTAGGCTTGGAGGGTCTATTGCTGTTCATGTATCCCAACTACATTTTCTAGTGGATTATTGACCGCTTGGAGGGCGGCGGAGAGGTTTTACGCCGAGGGCTTCGGTTTCCTCTTCGATAACACATCGTGTGTTGTCCTTGTGTTTGCATCTCTCTTCCCTTTATCTTTGCCTTTTATTTTCTGCTGTGGATGTGATTTATAATTGGCTTAGATTGTTTTCCAATTCTGTTTATAGCTTATGTTCATTTTCCGCACACTAGTTGTTTGACATAAAGCTTGAATTGGTTAATTTGTAAATTGGGGGTCTAAACGTTCAAGGGTGTTTATACACATATTTGAAATTTCAACTCCCTAAGTCCAACAGCACCTATGATGGACTTTACTGGTTGTTCCTCGCCGTCATCAGAAACTTCCTTTGGGACGGCCATCTCTATATCCTTATTTGTTGAGGACGAGGAAGAGGTGGACGGACTCCTCTCTTCACTTGGACTCTCTTGTTCTTTGTGATTGGACGGGAATACTTCCTCGTAATCCGCTCTGTCATGGACAATTGACTAGTTACTTGATGCACTAGACATTGCCTACACGTGACGACAAAACCTAAGACTCTGACGGGTCTAGAAGGGATGACGGGTGTATAAAGTCTAGGAAAATAAAGAGACTTGTAAAAAAAATAAAAAATAAAAATAAATAAAAAAAAAGAAAAGAAAAGAGAGAGAGTGCTTACCAATTTAATAAGTGAATGGAGGAAGTGTGTTGATGACAGATATAGCCACTGAATGGAGTGGTCTCTGACAAGGTGTTTCAACAGAAAATGGAGAAGTGAGAAAGGAAAGGTGTGATATTTATAGAGGAAGTGCATGGAAGACGAAGCGACACTTCGATCTGAGATAAAATCCAATGAAAGAGCGACGCGTGTCATGCGTCATAAATGGCTTCCGGACAACCTGTCAGGGGTGTGCACGGGTCATGGCATCTATATTGAAACCGTCAACCCACAAGCCTTTGAACCCTTGTCCTCGAAACCTTGAAACCGTCACCCCACGGGTCCTTCCACTCAAAGATGACGGGCCCATGGGGTGAGGGGGCAATTGAAGAGGGTAAAAATCTAGGATGACGGATCTTCATGAAAAGGGCTTGACGGACCCGAGTCCATGGGCTGGTAGAGGGCAAGCCCAACTTATGCAAAGGTCTGTTATGAATAGATCTCGCATAAACAAATACAACAAGAATGGGCCATGCGCCCACATGGCAACCAGAAACCCTAGATGGGAAATACTTGTGACACACGCTAAAGCACCCTAGAATCCGAAGGTAAATAGAATCCTAGCACAAAGAGGATTCCGGAGGATACGCACATTCATAAAGATCTTCTCTACAAGGAAGAAGTCTTGTCCATCACGCTAGGGATTATTCAAGAGGATTCCTATAAGGAAAAGACTTCTACACCAAGGAGGAGAGGTCAACATTCTACTACTATAAAAGCTCCAAAACTCTCATAAACCAAGGTGTGCATAATTTACCCTTCTCTAGCACTCTAGAGTTGTGAGAATAGTTCTAACTTAACCTTCGGAGGGTATTCGGCCGGCACCACATCGGTGCTCTCTGTTAGGTCTTCTCTTTTTTCTGTGCAGATATCGTTACGAGTGTGCGAGAATCGTGTAGCTCACTGGTGATATTTACGACATCATCAAGTAATATCACCAAATACAGAAAAAAAAAAAAAAAAATCATTTTGAAATGTTTGATAAGGTTAATTAAGAACATACTTGACCACCGTAATAACTTGTCACCCAGTGAGGCTGAGGCAGGATACCGTAGAAGCTCTTGCATTCATTGATGAATTCGTTTAGATTGAAAGTTTGTGGTGGGAACATTGTCTGAGCATATAGGCTAGACATATATTATAACAATTCAAAGACATTCTACCCACTCATGTTTTGTAGTTGGATAAAATTTCTCATTCCTTAAGAAAAACAAATAAATAAATAAAGAGAAGGGATATCTAGGCAGCAAATAATATTGTGCACAAATTATATTTAACATTTTCTTGCACAGTCGGATACTTTTAGGTGGGATCTGCTTAGTAAACAGCTTAAAGATCCCAAAACTAATCACCAATAGAGCCATATTGAAGGTCATCTAGAGGTATACTTCTCATAATTCTTGATTAATATTTTCTGCTATTCCTCTATATAAATTTTAAATAGTTAACTTAATCTTATAATATATAGCATTTAAAACATGTTACCACTATGGTTTTTTACTTTTTGGAAGAACTAAATTTTACCATAGTTAATATTATTAAGACAAAATTTAGTTACAAAATTGGTTGTAACCTAAAACTACAACTTTAGTAAATAAAATAAGCATTGTTACATATTTTGAAAATCTAACCGTTGAATTGTATGTTCTTTACACTCTTAATACACATGTCAAATTTTGTATCAATCGAATATTATTTACTATTTGATCTATATGTTTATATTTTATGTATAATTTTAAATTACAAAAATTTGTAATTTAAACAATTTATTAATGACGAACTTTAATTTTTTAGAAATTTTGTAAGGATCTTATTATCATTAATTTATTTTATTATTATGCTCTTTTTGTAAGACCAATGAGACTATGACAGTGATATGTTTGATATTAAATGTAATGTAGAATTATATTGAAAGCTACCTGCCAATTCCACCCCTCAGAGGTTTCAGTTGGACGTTTGAATACATTCACGTCATAGCATGAATGGTTTCCCATATAAGCAACAACACCCGCATAGATCCGGCCAACAGTATCTGTTCCTACAGAAGCTCCATCAATGGCATTGCATAGAATGCTAAGTGGGTAGCTTGATTGTATTGAGCTGCATCAGAATATATTGTAACTAGATATTCCTCGAGATTAGAAGATGCATTTAATTCACTGTGAAGACAGAAGTTTTAGATTGATTAGATTTGAAGTCTAGAAATAGAATCCTTTCAATTTCCTGGTTAAGATTTTATTTTCTAAATTTAACAGTGTGCAATGTTATTTAAAAATTTTAAATGATGTGGTACTCTATACGGATCACAACCATGAAATTGATAAGGAGAGAATTCCTTTCCTAGAATTGTGTATTAAAATAAGTAAAATCTGTGTTAGTTAATTACTTGCAAGTATTAAATCGCTTGCTAAGGGTTGAAAGACCATGAGGCTCTGAAGCGACTCTGTCAATTTCAGCCCATGATTTCTGTATGGTTTTGTAGCAACCTTCACTAGTTTCCTGCAGCGGCAATCATCACAGTTATAAGTTTTTCTGAAGGTTTTTAAATTGAGTAAGGCTAATTATACAATATTTTTCAAATCTGCTTGATGTGACTTATTGTGATTGAACTAATATGACTTTTAAGTGGGTTGACCGCTAACACTAGTTTTATTATGCACAAATTTAATGTTTTCTCTAAATTTATTGTTTTAAATTTAATTTAACATTCAATATATCCATAAATATAAAATAAGTTAAGGTGTTACTTCAAAATCCTTGGTTACTAAAGAGAAGTATCCAGCTTGTGGAGCAATGGTGTCAAAGTACAGGATTGGAGCTGAAGAAGCTAGCTCCAAGGGCAATGTGAGGATACTTTAGCCGAAACCATGCAGCATGCACTGCAAAATTACGTTAAAAAAGGAAAAAGAAAGAAGAAGAACAAAAATTAACGACAAAGCATGAAAACGTTTTTGATTGACTATTGTCTAAGAAATGGATTTACAGTGACTTACTTCCACCGTAGGAACCTCCAATAACAATTATCGGAGAATTTTCTGCAGATAAGTTTTTCTTTATGTGTAAGAGCACAGCAGCATAATCGGCTATAGCCTGAGCTGAGTTGAAATAACCCCGAATGCTTTCATTTTTCAAAGCCGCTTTCGTTGATCCAAATGGTACTGATTCTCCATAGTACCGATGCTATTTACAATACATGCATTCATGAATCAACTGTTTTCAGTAGTGTAATATTCCAATATGTAACGTATCAAAACAAAAAATGATTTTATCCATTTAACAGACATTCAATTCATGGTTTGGTTTAAATACTACAAATTTAAAGGGATATCTAGTGCTACTTTATTCCAAATTTTAAATGACGTAATACTTTGTATGTGATTAGATTCAAGAAATAAATATTAATTACACATCCCAAATCAATATGAAAAAAAAAATTGATTATAAGTTCATGTGTTATGGTGAAATAAATTATATATGTAATCACTTTTACGGTTTTACCTCTATGTATACTTGGAGAGCCTTAAACCTGGGGGCATTACCACTGAGAAATCCAATATTTGGAAATTCCTCATCCAAGGGAAATTCTGCGCCAAGATACGCAAATATTGGTGCACTCGCATTTGCTCCACCCCAATACCTATAGTTGATCACATATCTTTGTTTGAAAGTGGTGTAGCTATCAAGCCTATAGTTGAAGTGGTCCAGTTTTTGGTTGTAATAGTATGTTTTGAAATCTTCAGGGTGGGATATTGAAGATATTGTTTGGGGTTCATGCTGCATTGTTATCGGTAGGGTTCCAAGCCTTGGCATGTTAAAAGCAAAAGCAGAAGCAGAAAATGTGAAAACTAGAATGAGCAGATGAAATGATCTAAGAGTATTCATGGTTGCCAAGTATTTATAAAACATGAATGAATATCTGAAAAGTCTATCTAGAGCTAATTCCTTGAAGTTATGAAGTTTTATATACAATTAGCACATATTTATACTACAAGATTTAACTTTGGTATATTATCAGTATCTATATTTACGACGAAGTTGTTGTGATATGGCTTGAATTAATTGGCTGTGCATAAAGTGCCTTTCACACACCCACATTATAGTATAGATAATCTCATTTTGTTTGGACATTAACATTTTATAGAAAATGAATCATTTTCCAAAAAACTTTTTTTTTTTTTTGAAAAACTATCTTATTTTTCAATATTTGGTAGGAACCTTAAAATGAGTTGGAAAACTATATTTTGACTTTCCTTATAAAACAACTCTATCTCATGCCTATCTCACATAAAACAATTTTATCTCATCCATGCCAAGTTAAATAAGGAAGGTCAAGAAATTGTTTTCTTTTGATTCATTTTTTTATTTTTAAATTTAGCTTAGTGTTACATAAAATTGTTTCCTAATCTTGGCGTGAGATAGAGTTGTTTTCTGAAAATAACTTTATCTCATTCTAAGCTACATAATAGAAGTGAAAAGATAGTTTTCCTTTGATTTATATATATATATATATATATATATATATATTTATATTACCAAATATAGGAAAATATAAAAAATTATTTTTATGTAATTAATGTTTTTCATCTAAACAAATGGAAGACTGACTTAAACTTTGTCCACTTTGTTGGCACGCGCGCATGTGTATAATTTTTGGGGTAATACTTAGGTGCTATTTTTTAGGTTCACATTTTAAGATTCTGCTATGTGACTTTTTTTCATGAGATAGAAGTATATATTTTAGTTGAGTAACCACATGACTGAATTTTAAGAGGAGAACTTAAGATATAGAACCTAAGATATTGTACCTAAGTTTTGTCATGTTGTTTTATTTTCTTTGTTTCTTAGTTGCTTGCTATTGTATATTCTGTCTTAGCTCTTGTTTCCTTATTGGTTCCGTTTAGGTGGTCTCCATGGGACTGTAGCAAAGGAATCTAGTCAACTTTGAGAAGTATATATATTGGGCTCCCTCCTCCCCTCAAACGCAATTGTCGCCTTTATAAATTGAGAGGAAATTTTTTACTTAAAGACTTTATTTTTGTGACAACCTTTTGTCACAAGTGTAATTTGTTTATGTGCTTAATTTTAAAAATGATGGGATTCAAGATACTTATCGTGTTCTTCTATAAATAAATTATTTTTAATAGTGTTTGTTTCATAATGATTAAAATCAAGATACTAATTCATATTTGGTGTAGGTGAGATTCAAATCCAAATATCTTATTTGGTAATAGATAGAACTTAGATAATAATGTAATCTTTTCTAAGGACAATTAAATTCAATGAAACTATTAAATGGTTATGATTTTAGTCTTATACACTATTGGTTCTTAAACTTTAGCTCATAAGCGATTTTAGTCCTTAAATTTTAAAGTAACAATTTTTAGTTACTAACAAATTTAAAGTGATCAGTTTTAGTCCATAACAAATTTATAGTGATTGATTTTGGTCCCTTTGAAATGATGATGTGTCAATTTTTAGTTTGGTTATTTCATCTAAAAGTGTAAGCTCAATAGTAAAACTTTTATTGCTTGTTTAGACCCCCAATTCTTAATTGCAACTTGATTAATATTAAGCTTAACATACTTGATGCGGAATATATGTGATTAGCAAATTAATTAATCAAAGCATTCAACAATTGCATGGATGGGCACAAGGATGCAATGCTAAAATGGAAAGGGTAGTGGGTAAAAAAATAGCAAACCCATGATAACAAGACGATGTGTTATCAAAGAAGAAATTGAAGAACTCGGCGAAAAACCTTTCCGCGACCCTCCAAGTTGAAATGATCCATTAGTGAATAAGTTAGAGTACAAGGATACCAAAAAGACCCTCTAAGCCTAATCTACCCAAAGTACTTGAGCCCTCCAAGATTCAACTACCAACAGACTTCTCGAAGTCTTGTTTTCACTAGCTTTAATTTCCGTATCTTGCAATACCACGTGATTGCACCGCCAAGCCTCATCAGCTTATTTGGCAAATACCCAATGCTTCCCGAGTTCCAAAACACTTTCTACACTCTGAATAGATGTGAGTTGTGTTTGGGTACAAATTTTCTCTCAAAGTATAACAATGGGAAAGGGGAGGAGAAGAGACTACAAGGATTTCTCTCTTGAGGATGTGTAGCTTTCTCTAACAAGGTGGGTGTTGTAAAAACCTCTCTAGGGTTTTCTATATGATTAGCCTCCTTACACTTTTGTGGGTAATGAGGCTATTTATAGTATGGGTGAAAAGTATAAGAGTCACACTTAAAATCCCAGCTATCAGTGTATTTTGTGGGTCATCTCGTGAGTTGGCCAAGTCGCGAGATGAGTCACGAAACACACTGACTCTTCAGCTTCCACATGTGTTCCTCACATGGCCTTTCGCAGGTGCTGAGTCGCGAGCCAATTCGCGAGATCAACTGTCTTTAACAATCTTTACCAACTTAATACTAAACTCATTACAAATAAATTCCACAAAATACAAGAAAATAAATTAATGAAATTACAGTATTTTTTGTCATGGAATAAAGCCAATATAAATATTTTATGAAAAATCATAACTTTACAAAAAGACTAAATGAAATCACTTTAAATTTCAAAAACTAAAAATATTACTTTAAATTTCAAGAATTTAAGATTAATGTGCTAAACTTTAGAAATAAAAAATGTATTTAAAGAAAAAAATAAAAAGAAAAAGAAAAAAGAAAAGACGTCTATAAACAATTATCATGGTGATTAAGGATGTAACTTTTTTGGCTGGCAAATCATAATGGCTTACAAATTAGTTTTTATCTTCTAATCAAAATGAGCTTCTACTCTACCAGCATCATGAAATTATCCCATTTCCTTCCATTTTGTAATCTCTAAAATTATAATGTGATCAAAGCACATATTGACAATGCCTTTGATATAATTTAAATAGTTGGTTTTCACATGAGTGCTGACTAGTAGCCTTGTGAATAATGCATGATTACTAAGAAATTGAGTTTGAGGGGATGTTAGTATATTAGGATATTAACCCCATAGGTTTGGCCCATTATACTATTGTATTTGCCCTAAAACTTATATTACTTTATAGTACACATATGATGTGCCTTTATAAAAACATTCTCTTGTTCTATTTAAATACTGAATAGAATATACAGTTTTAAGGAAAAATTGCATTGACCAAGTTTCCTATTATTACACCCACTTTCTCTCTGCTTTGAATTAAACATTCGCCTCCCCTAAAATATAAACTATTTATACTAACCTTCATCAAATGGATGAAAAAAGGTTTAAACTACAATAGAAATAATCAACCAATCCATAGGACTACCCAACATTCACTGCTCAGGACTCTCTGGAAAAGAATTTGTTTTAGAAATCCTCAATGACAAGGATTGGCTGGTCTACTCCTCTATATATGAATAAGGGCGCCTTTTAGTACCATAGCCATGAGCTGTGACCATCAATGAATGTGCACGTTTGTGTATGTGATCTTTCTTAAAAAATATAGGTAATAATAATGCTGCAGCATTCGAGAGGATATACCTTTGAGATTCTATTTTTATCATTTCATCTACACTAAGAAGTGCATCTTACTATATCTAAGCAGTAAGCGCTATTGTTGCATATGCAACCATTTTGTTTTGATGATTGTTGCATATCTGCCTTATATACATTACAAAATGAACAAAAAAACGAAGCACATATTCAAGACTAGTAATGGAGGTACCATTTTGACAAAAGTTACCACCTGTAACATTTAAGATATAGGCAAAAATTTGGTAAATGAAGGTGTTTAGTTTTTTAACTTTTTTTTTTCCTTCCAAATAATACTCATCAAACAACAAGATCTATTAAGTGGTACAACTCATGAATGTTTTCAATTAAATTTACATCTTCAACTCATGATTTCAACCTAAAATCATTATCTGAAGATGCAATTTTAAGCTCTATATATGTTCTTTTTACAAAATGTTTAAAGGCCGTTGTTGTTGTTTTTATTTATGTTTTTATAAATTTGAAACTAAAATAAAAAATTTTGACCCAAATCACTCTTGGTGGATGAGAAAAAAAACTCAATAGTATTTTTGTAGAAGAAACATTTATTCATACAACGTGCTAGATAGGGGTGTCAATTCGGGTTAGCGTGTCGGGTTCATGTCGTGTCAAGGTAAGGGTATTCGACTAAATGACTCAACCCTAACCCGACCCATTTAATAATTGTGTCATGATTCTTCAACCCTAACCCGACCTGTTAATAAGGCGGGTTGACCTGACCCAACCCATTTGACACACTTAATAAACGAGTCGTGTTGGGTTGACACGAATGTAACACAACCCATTTCAACCTGCATAATATTAAATATAACATCCATCTAGAATTTTTTTTTTTTTTTTTTTTTTTTACATCCTAAAAATCTGTGCATACACCTCAAATCTTCAACCCACATTTAAAATAATATAGCTCAACAAAAATATAACATTCATCTAGAAATAAGTTCTTTACACTCCAAAAGAAGTGCCTACACTTCAACCCAAATTCAAAATAACAAAGTTCAACAAAAATAAAATAATATAGTTTAACAAAAATATAATATCCTTAGAACTCGCCAGATGCTAAGTATCAATATTGAAAGAATTTGAGCAAACAGTAGACTAATCCTGACTATGATCACGATTATCATCCATAGATTTTTTGTTGATGTCAAAATTCATAACATCTTCCACAAGCTCATCCAATTTTATTTGTGCAAGTTCTATGCCAAAAAAAAAAAAAAAAAAGGTATTAGTAGTTTTAGGATCTGAAAGTTTCAATTTCTAATTATATCCCTTGTAAATTTTTGTAATTACTCACTTTGCTTTTTAAATTTAAAATATATGTTGGATATAAAAGGTATTTGACAAATCTAAAATAAAATAAATATTTATTTGTTATACGAGTTAAACAAATTGTGTTAAGTGGGTCATTTCAGGTTGACACAAATAAATTAGCGTGTCAAATGTGTCTATTGCGGGTTATATGGGTTGACCCGCTTATGACACGTTTCTTATCGTGTCGCTTTCGGGTTGACCCGTTTATGACCCAAACCCATTAAGGCCCAACCCTAACCCGGAAAAACCCGTGTTGGGTTCGTGTCGTGTTTGCGGGTTGGGTCAAACATTGACACCCCTAGTGCTAGAGAAGAAAAATTAATGAACAGAAGTAGATCTTGATCCAAAGCAATCAGTTGCACAACAACAAAAAGTCAAAGCAATCAACGCAATATGCAATCAGTTTTCTATATGGTATTGGTATGAGTTTGAGGCAGAACAAAACAGGAATAGTTTTTTTTTTAAGTAATAAAATCTTTTGAAATGAGAAGAAAGTCAAGTACACGATGTGTAAACAGGAAAGAATTACCTGAAGAAACTAAGAAAGAAGGAATTGAAATAGATTAGAAGCACTGGTGCAGGTGCATATGGGTACATCCAGATCCAAAGAAATCATATATTTTTATTTGTCTTGTAGTTTAATGTCGTAGGAAAGTGAGTAATATTTTCAATACTGGGCAATGGAAAAGGACGACAAAAGATGACGAGCACAATAGTGAAAGCGTTAATCAAAGTAATTACACACAAGAGAAAAAAAAAGAGTAAAGAACTGTGAAGAGTTAGATGAGTGGGAAACTTATCCATGTAGCATCATTAGAGAACCAAATGAATTTATGGCTTCAACATAGGAACTGTGAAATGTTCTAAACTAAAGAGACTTGCAATGTGTTCCTGATACATCCGCAAGTGGAGAGAAAATAAAAGTTTACAGAATTAGGTGTCAAAAGTAAAAAGTAAAATGTAAAAAGTTTTATGAAATACTAGCTCTTGCTTTTGCTTTTCTATTCCATTTTTACTTTTTATTATTTAACTTCTATTTTCTGCCTTTTCGCTAAAAGCACTTGGCAAAGGGAATGTAGGTCCATTGTGTCATATTCAATTGCCCACATGAGATGGTGGAAGTCTTTCAAAAAAGAGGAAACGATATTGCATTTACCATCCAGCACTTGCATGCTCAACAATATATCATAACATCGTGATTAATGAGAATAAATTTAAAAATGCATTATTTTCTCTATTTTTTTTAGATAGAATTTCAACTTATGATGTTTACTTTTGATAATTGTATTCATTATCGTCAGACTAAAACACGAATCGTTTTTGGTGTAGGCGAACATTATTTTCTCTTTTAGAGTGTATCATTTTTAGGAATATATCTTGCAAGTGGTACTATGAGAACCAATCCCTCCTTGCATGCTAGTCATCTAGAAGAGATTAGAAAGGAATGCACTACACTTTTGTGCCATACCTTAGCAACATTTGACCAGTGGCGTAGAAGTGCATCCATTCCATATGTGGACAGTGGAGGAAGCATGATTTATGGAAACCACTGATGCAGTGGCCAGGAACACCCTGCCCTAGAAAAAAAAAATTTATATATAATAGTTTAAATTTTTTTATTTGTTTACCTTTAAAAAAAAAAAAAAATAGGAACACCCTCAAAATTTTTATGCCAAACAAATTTTCAACTAAAATCTAAAAAAAAAAAAAAAAATGTAAGAGAGAGAGAGTGAAAGAGTGAGACGTGTAAAAAACTGAAGGTGACCTTTGATAATTCTTTGAGCTTGAGGTGGATTACTCATGAAACTTCGACCTTCACAATGTTCACATATTTGCAGTACAAAGAGAATGGGTGGCAGAGAGAGTGTGGTGTCTTGTAAGATAGAAGTATAAAACACAGAGATAGAGAATTTGGAAACTAGGGGCTCTATTTGGGTAAAAATGGTGGGATTAGGTGGGGGTAGGTGAAATATTAAATGGGCACCCAAGCAAATATTGACACATTTTTTCTTTTCTGGCAAATAGTGTCCTTTAGGCAAAAATCTAACATCAGCTTAGTTAAAAATAGGAGTACCACTTGTTTAAAAAAAAAAAAAAAAAAAAAAAAAACACATTGTTAAAAAAGACCCAATTAATGGTATATAAACCACATTGTTCATTTCTTTTTTTTTCTTTTTTTCTTTTTTTTTGCCTTTTGAGATTTTTTTGGTGTACAGAATGTAAATTTGTTTTGGTTTTAAGAACATTTTTTTTTTTTTAAGCACAAACTTCATGCTGGTCAAATCTTGAATTTTAGCCAGTATTTACCGAAACGTCCCGAAATAGACTGAAATGACTCGAAATTTTTCAAAGTGAAATAGGAACACTTTGGACAAAATTTCTGGAGTCATCAATACACTGATGTAGATGGCCTTGCTCAATCTGCTAAATATAGGCTCCTGAAAAGCTGACATGCTTTTTCTTTTCATTTTTTTTTGAATAATAATAATAACACATCTTTTTGTAGAAGCAACAAAGATCTGAAGTTTATCTTTAGCAGTAAAGAAGTCTCAAGAATATTCCAACTTTTAAGTTATTGAGGTACAGTCACCCCAGTTTGCATTTGGTTGTGAGGATTTAAATCAAACATTGTAATTTATAGTACAAACTGGTTGATATAAATTATAACAATTCATGACAGTGTTGAGTTATTAAAGAAAAAAGATGCATTTCTTTAACAAATCACTTATTTTATTGTGAGGATTTAAATCAAGGGATTTACATAGTAATTTATAGTATAAATTGCTTGATATAAATTTCAATAATGGCATGATAAAGTTGAGTTCTTAAAGGAAAAAACAGAGGGGTTTGCTTTAACACATCACTTATCTTATGAAATTGAAATAAAATCTCACAGTTAGAAATTTTAAATTGACACGCTATAAGGCATAAATCCATCAAAGAAATTTCATCAACGAACACACTTCTACATGTCATACTTCATTCAAGCTGTTTGAACTAAAAGCAAAGTCCAAATGCCAATGCTTCCTTCCAAATGAAGCATAAACAGTTTTCCCCCTCCACCCAAACTGGCTAGGAAAGAAAGGTAAAAGACAATCTCTTTACCTTTGAAGCTGTAAAACATTATCACAGATACTTTGCGTGTTGAGATAGCGCAGAAACTTTGATAACTATTTGTTGTATGAAAAATAGAAATAGAAAAATTGAAAGGACAATCACCCAGGTAACACAAGGATTACTAGGTTCGGCCTTAGGCATACACCTATAAGCAGTGTTGATGAGAAAGTCTCACTAAGAAAAACAGGAAGATTACAAAGGAGAAAGTTTCACTAAGAAAAACAGGGAGATTATAAAGGTGATAGCAAAGCACTCTCACAAAACCCAAAACCCAAACCCCAACTACATCCAAAGAGCACTCTTACCAAAAGTACGCCACAAGAGAATTCTCCCTTTCTCTAAAACAATGCCACGACTTGAACTCTATTTCTCACAATGTTGCAGCACACTATTAAATTGTGAAAACATGTACATATGTGAGATATATTAAGTGGGCTAGGATATATTTGCCGCACATATGTTCATGTCAGCAAATTAGAGTCCATATTAATGGGACTTGGCCAAAAAGC
This sequence comes from Quercus robur, assembly GCF_932294415.1. Lineage (NCBI taxonomy): Eukaryota > Viridiplantae > Streptophyta > Magnoliopsida > Fagales > Fagaceae > Quercus > Quercus robur. The sequence continues at coordinate 21,598,468 of NC_065541.1, forward strand.
TTGACTAATCAAGCCACAGTCATAACAGTGAGAACATTAAAGAGTGCGACTGTTATGAGTGTTATCCAAGGCAATGCAGCAACAAAATGCTGAAACATCATCAGCTATCTCACTAAGAAAAATGGCAAGATTCCTCCACAAACAATCAATACTGACCGTGCCATTCCAATAGCAGCCAGGAATCTTTGCAAAAAAAACATATATATAATTGATATTTTTTTAATTCTACAATGTACAAAGCATGTGTTTAGTGGTAAGGCAGTAGATACATATTAGATAGCAAGAAATTATGAGAACATTATGTTCAGCATAAATTAAGTTCAGATTGAGAAGGAAGAGGCTATTTTGAAGAGCTCTTTGTCAAACAACCAACTATCGATAGGAGTACCCAGCATTAGCTGCTCAGCCTCTGGAAAAAAGTCTTTTCAGAAATCCTTAATAACAAGGATTGGCTGGTCTACTCCTCTATGAATAGGGATGCCTTTTAGCATCATAGCCATGAGCTGTGACTACCAATAAATGTGCATGAGAGAGAGAGAGAGATCTTTCTTAAAAAATCTATATATTACTAAAAGCTGTAGCGTAGCGTTTAATGCTACTGCTGCTCTCACGTTACGCCACATCAGCTGCTACGTTATTTTTAAAATATATATATAATTTGTCCTACAATTTTAAAATGGTTTTTACAATTTTCAATCCTATAAATGCACCCCACTACTTATTTATTTACTTCTACTATCACCTTATAATAAATCTAGCCCACTACTTATTTATTTATTTCCACTATCACCCTATAATAAATCTATATAATTAATCCAGCTCACCTCTTATTTATTTAGTTCCATTATCAAGTCCAACTCAAAGTCTTCAGTTTTAAAGTTTTGTGTGAGCCTTTTCAGTTTAAAGGAGGAAAAAACAAAACAAAACAAAATCGTTGAAACCTTTCAAGTTTTAGGTTTTTTTTTTTTTTTTCAATTTTCCTATAATTTTTTTTAACATTTATTTTTTTAATATTTACACTTCTCTAACATTTTTCTCTCTCTTACTATTTCATCTCTCCACTACTTCTTCAATTTTTCTCCCTCTCTTACCTTTTCATCTCCCCCCCTTACCTTTTCATCTCCCCTTACCTCTACATTACTAAAAGCTGAAGTGTAGCGTTTAATGTTGTTGCTCTCACGTTGCGCCACATCAGCTGCCATGTCATTTTCTTTTAATATAATTTGTCCTACAATTTTAAAATGGTTTTTACAATTTTCAGCCCTATAAATGCACCCCACTACTTATTTATTAACTTCCACTATCACCCTATAATAAATCTAGCCCACTGTTTATTTATTTACTTCCACTATCACCCTATAATAAATCTATATGATTAATCCAGCACACCTCTTATTTATTTAGTTCTACTATCAAGTCCAACCCAAAATCTTTTCAATTCAGATTTAGGGTTTTATGTGAGCCTTTTCATCTTAAAGGAGGGGGAAAAAAAATGAAACTTTTCAACTTTAGTTTTTTTTTTTTTTTTTTCAATTTTCCTATAATTGTTTTTAACATTTATTTTTTTAATATTTACACTTCTCCAACCTTTCTCTCTCCCTTACCATTTCATCTCCCCACTACTTCTTCAATTTTTCTCCCTCACTTACCTTTTCATCTCCCCACTACCCTCTACATTAATATCATTCTTCCTCTTTCCCTTCATCTTCCTTTATTTTTGTCTCTTCCTATTCACACCCTTTTACTATAAATTTGTTACTATCTCTTCTATTATATGCATAGTTTTCCCTCACAAAAAAATGGTTCTCTCTCCCTCTCCCTCTCTCTCTCTCTTTAAATTTTTCGGTGGATTTTTTTTATTTTTCTTACATCTCTACTTTAGGTTGTTAATTTTTTATATTCTTTGAAACTCTATTTTGGGTTAATGCAATTTAGTTTTTTTTTTTTAAATTGTTGTTATAGTTTTTTATTTATTTTTTATTCTCTTTGATTGTTAAATGTTATCCTATTGCGTTCTAAAGAATTAAATATAGCATATAAAAATATAATATTATTCTATTACATAGCATGATTTGGATAATTTGATATTTATTCTGTTACATAGCATGATTTTTTATAGTACTCAATTTAAATGTTAAACTATGAGACTTTACTAATTTTTGTTTATTTTTTAATCCTTTATGGCAGACAAAGTACTCTTAATAGTTGTATTAGAAGTACTCTATAATGCCATTCATTTAAAGAAAAGCAAAGGTTAACCAAACAAAAATAATCGGATAGGTGACAAATTTTAACTTTTGCAATTTTATTTTAATTATTATTATTTTATAACAATGCATGTATAGAAATTTAATTCTTAGATTTTGCTAATAATTGTTTATTTGATAATATGTTTTGGGTGGCCAAAATTATAATTTCTACAAAGAAAATAACCTTAATAGATTATCAAAAACAAAATTTTATCCTAATATTGGTTCAATTAATCATTGTTAAGTTTTATTAATTTTTTTTAGTTTATGTTTTATCCTAATGATTGTTCCCATAATAAATAAAAATATAATTATGAAATACATTACTCATTATTAGATTAGTTTAAATTGTAAAAAAAAAAAAAATTAATAAAACCACCATAAAAATAATTATCACACGTAACACACAGGTTCGCGGCTAGTACAATTAATAATAAGGCGGAAGCACTGAAGAACATAAACCTTTGATATTCTTCTTTCATCATTTCATCTAAACCAAGAAGCGCATCTAACCATATAAGCCCTACGGCAGCATATATATAACATACTTCAATCACTGAAAATGTACCTTTTGTCTTTTGGATAATTATTGCTTGTGTACCTTAAATACATTACAGAAAGGAACAAAAAACATATATATAGGAGAGACAAGTAATGGAGGTATCATGCTGACAGAAGTGGCCACCTGTTACACTTAATATATAGGCCACATTTCAATTTAATCCTCTAATTGACTTTTACTTTATTTTTCAAACTAGTCTTTAAGGTGTCAATTTCGTAAAATTACTCCGTCTTTTTGTCAAAATGAGTCAATCTGTTACTTTTGCCCAAATCTGTTAGAACAAGAAACTGTTTATAATTTTTTTTTTCTCTATATAATACTCATCAAACAACAAGATCTTTAAATGTGACAACTCATGAGCGCTTTCAGTTAAATATGCATACATCCTGATCCAAATAAATAACTAATTTTAATTTGTCCTAGTTTAAAGTCATAGGAAGTGAGTAGCATTTTCAAAACTGAGTCTGCAATGCAAAAGGAGGACAAAATATGAAAAGATCAGTAGTGAAAGCATTGATCGTAGTTATGAAAAATGTGAAGAAGTACAAGAGATAGATGAATGGGAAAGCTGGCCATTATGGTTCCATGTAGGAACATACATGTTGACATGATTTGAATTCCATGTGTCAATTGTGATGGATAACCTAACAGGTTTTGCATCAAACATCTAACCATATTACAGTAGCAGACACATCTGACATAAGAACCACTTAAGATACAGCTGTTTAAATAGCCCAAAAATGAATCATCAAGACTACATAAATCATCTATAACATGAATCATAACTTGAACATGGATCACCAAGACTTATGTCATCCAAGATTCAAGTTCAATAATAAACAAAGGACTTGCAACTCCTCAAAAAATACAACCAGAAATAAGGAAGAACCTCCCAAGAGGTTTTGCCTTGAAGATCTTACTTTGTCATTTCATCTAATCAAGAAGTGCATCTTACTATATCTTACCCTGTTGGGGTACATAGGGTTTCTTATTGTCTCTGCATATCTAGCCTGAATTCATCACGAGAAATAGAGGAAAAAGAAAGGCATATAGGAGGAGAGACGAGGTTGGGCACATAGTCAGGTCAAGTAATGAAGTTCCCACTAGTTGAACTAAAGAGTTATTTGTGAGAGAACACATATTTGTGAAGATTGACTAATAAAACAAAATTAGAAAGAAAAAATGTATTTCAAAGGTTCTACGCCTTTCTTCCAACATATAATTTCTAAGGTCACACATTTGGTAGAAACATTCAATTATTTTACCAGTTCAATTGTCATAGACAGACAACAAATTGAGTGAACCAAACTCTAAAATTTCACGCATATATATCAATTAGTATCAAAAGTTTATTCATGAAAATTTCTTTAACAAAGTTTTATTCTGATTAAAATATGAAATACACTTGAAGGTCAAATGGATGTTTCGCTAATTGATTACCACAAAGCCAAGAAACAATTTTTCCCACTAGATGATTAGAGTACTTTGAATAATTGTTTCTCTCTCTGTCAAACTAATTACAAAGGGGCAAAGCATGAAAAAACTCGTCAGTAACCAGAAAAGAATAATGTAACTTTACAACCTGAAGAATGTCTATTATAAATAGCAAATATTTGCAACTAGTGTTCAAAAGTTGCATAGTACTATTAAAAAAAGTATACCTCATTCAACTGTAATAAAACATGTCATTGAGCACATTGAGAACACTAATAGTTTCTTGATAACACTTCGCTTTATCTTTCTATAATAAACACTAATTGTTGCTGTCAGGGGCGGCTTGATGCATTTGGGGACCTAAGGCGAAAATTGATCATCTTATTTAGATGCAAAATTACTACTAATTAACATGAACTACATATATATTTTTTTTTTTTTTTTGAATTTTTAAGACAAAAAAAATTTGACAAAATTTTTCATATTTGTTGATGTGGTAAATTGATAGTGGTAAGTAAAACAGTGGTGTTAGTGGTAGATTTAGATGAAAACTAGTAAAAATTTGCTAATTAAACTTTTATTATTATTCTTTTTTTTTTAGAAGTGCAACATTCACAATATTTTTTACAACAAATTCTAGATTTTAACTGTTTTTTGTTTTTTATTTGAAAATATCACTATAATTATTTTTTTGCCATCAACAATAGGCTGTAATAACTTGCTACTTAGCATTAGTTGTACAAGTGTTGTGAAAAATATTGTGGACGACGTTGCATTTTTCTCTATTTTTTTATTTTTTTTTCATCTAATAAAAAAATTTATTTTATTTATTGATTATAAATAATCCTATTGGTTAAAATTTAGGGGCCTTTTTTTTACTTGGCGCCTTAGGCGGTTGCATTTTTTGCTCCACCATAGAGCCGGCCTTGGTTGCTGTCTTCAAGACTTTTGCCTCCTTTAGAACATATTTTACAAATTCCATTTCATGGTCCAATCCTTCCAGCTTGTCCTGTTTATAGGGGAACCAGAACTCTGATGACAATAGACACAGCAAATCATTAGTGTAAGTTTAGGGAAGATCACCTAAATATACATAAAATTAATTAAACTGACCTCATTAGAAACAAAAAGAACTTCAAGCTTCGGAGCACTTAGGAGCGAGGCTTGTAGCACATGCCAATTCCCCGCATTAACTTTGTAGTTCAGTTGTACCAAATTTCGGAACTGAGAAAGATAAGTAGAACCGTTGCAGAGGCACTGACAAGATTATAATTACAACTCCTGACAAAAAAAATTTTCCCAGTTTTCAAGTGTGGCTGTTCGGTCTTTAATTTACGACCTCATTTTTTTCCATCACATTATTGTTGGAGGAAGAATTGCAATTTGAACAAGAATGAAACGTAAATTTATCCAAAACAGAAATGAAAACAAAGAACTCACCTTTGAGTAACAAGAGAACCACAAGAATTTGACATTATAGAGTGCTTCAAGAAGCTTGAATACCCTATCACATCCATGGTCTTCCAAATTTTCACGTGTACAAATACTAACATCTGCCTGAAGTAAGTTCTCTAGTTTTTGAAGGAAAACAACGCTGCGCGGATGACCATTAAACTTAAAAGTACTCCAGAACTGGGGTGTTTATCTCAATTTTGCAATTTATAAACTGAGCAAACTCATCATCTGTAAACTCTATAGTTAAGCGTTTGAGCGTAGATACACATTTTTCTATCCGTACAACTGTGCTTATAATCTGCTTTCGAAGACAAATCTTCAAGGACCGGGCAGGCAGAGAGAAGCCTCAAAAAAGAGTCGGATGTGTAATAGATATCTGACAGATACAGTTGCTTTAGGCTTGGGAATTGAAAGGATGAAGGATGATCACTTAGCATACTGCCATCTAACTTCAGAACCACTAATGTCTTGCAATAGAAAATGCTACTGACCAACGCAATAGTCATAGGATGATAATCCCAACTATAGAAAACATGGATATCAAGTTCCTCCACTTTACAACGAATGACGTTGTCACTTACCAAATTCTTTTTTTATACTTAGCAAAAAATATTATATAAATTATTAGTTTAAATTAATCTATTTTGTGACTATCCTGACTTGAAAAAAAAAAATGTATATGTATACTTACAAAAAAAAATAAAAATATTATACATTAAATTAATCTATTTTGACTACCCTAATAAAAATGTTAAACACTCTGACCTGAGAATTACAAGAATTTGAATTCAACGAAAATAAGAGTAATGCTACGTTCATAATATTTTCGCAATAAATATTATGTGGTAAGCTATTACTAATTTTAATTTGGGCTGAACATTAACAGGTTTTACCTACCAATAACAATTTGTTGCATAAAATTTGTTATGAAAATATTGTGGTCACTTTATTATTCTCATTTCAGCATTTTCAATTTCCACTTTATTTTTTATTAATCTTTTTTTTTTCTTTCATTTTGTTACTACAAAAAAATTGTAACATTTCATGTATTTGTGTGATTTTTTTGTGATATTGATATATTCAAGTTGTTTCTTTATTAAATTTGTGTAATTTAAATTTCTTAGTAACCACCCTAAAAAAAACTCCTAAAGCCGCCGCTGACAATTACTACAACTGTTATACACAAAGGCGAAAAGTTTGGAGGGACCGCACTTTGTGTTGAGCCAAAACTTTGGACATAACATGTTCAAAGTTGTTACGTGGGCCGATTTCATAATCTGGGAGGTCGCTTCTGGACTGGAATTCAATTTTGAGGATGAGAGTCCAAAGGTGCTTCCAACTGCTCGACAAAGTGCTTGTGGCGACGGCATCTTGGGTTGGAAGGAACCAAAGGATGTGATAGAGAATACAGCCCGTCAAACTGCTGATCCTATCAGTTTCAAGTTTTGACATTGATTGATGAGTGGCTGATTCGGCCATAAAACGAGTCTCGGTTTATTTTTAAGCGAGAGGGTTAGGTTTTATGTGAGTCGGTACAGTATTTTGATTAGGGCTTCAAAAATCTCAAGCTAATTTGGCTCTGCTTGCTTGGTAGACAAGTAAGGGAAGTAAATTAGATAGCTTCTGAGATACAATACGGAGAGAAGATAATCTCTAACTAGCTAATAATGAAGCGTTTGCACCCAATGTTGTGTGACAGCAATGCAAGAGTGTTACCTTGAGTGTGTGTTGAAAGGAGTAATGACAGTCAGTAAAAAGATTAATACAACTTAGTTTTAAAACTTTAAATCAATTGTACTTGCTTCAAACTAGAAGGACCAATTGGAATAAAAACACGCATTTTGAACTCAAAATGCCAGTTTTTGCCCGTTTGTCTATGCGTGTTCTAACGTTTACGTGTTAAAAACATGCGATTTCAAAAAGAAAGTATTTCCAGTGAATTTGAAAACACCATTTTGAGGTGTTGCAAAACGCATTTTTTAAAGTACAATTTACCACAAACACCCCATCGAACTTGAACAAAGAACCCAGATAAATATTTCTCATTTTTTCCTCCATCGTATCTTCACCTTTGCTTCACCTTCCATTCCGTTTCCGCCCTTCTCTTACTCCCACCGTAGCCTGCTAAATCCTCAATATGTTGGAGCACTCATATTCATTTTCTTTCTTTTCTTCAAGCCTCAAATGGAAAGTATCATGGACAACAAAAGGATGAGTATTTGATCGGTTAGGATAATTGTTACTGGAGGATAAGTGCAGAAGTAGGAGTAAAATGAAATTGGTAAAGTGAAAGGTGTGCAGGAGCTAGGGAAGTCCTTTGTTTTTTTAAGAATGAAATACTTCCTTTAGATTAAAACAGAGAGGCTAAATCAGCCTGAACAACATGAGAGATATCTGGTGGTACAAAATCCATCCAGGTATTTTGAAAGGGCGAGCTAATAGCCCTTCTAGCCAAGGCATGGGCGACGCTATTTCCTTGTCTACGGGTATGGGAAAAACGTATACAAGTAAAATGAGAAGCTAACTGTTTAACATCATGAATAATGTGACCATGTAGCGCCAAAGAAGGTTCTGTGCTAGACAAATCCTTGCACACGATGTCTGAGTCACCCTCTAAAACCACAGAAGTGAAACCAAGTTCCACTGCAAAAATGGCAGCTCTCCTTGCTGCCAGAGCCTCAACTTGAGTGATGGTAGCTGGAAGAGGAATTTGCTTGGACAGTGAGGCTAAGACTACACCATCCGAATTACAACAAACTACTCCTAGACCAGCACGACCATCCTCAGAGAAAATTGTGCCATCGTAATTGATCTTTACCTCATCATTGTTGGGTGGTCTCCAGCGGACATGATTTCGGTGAACCAGCTTCTGGATAGGAGACCTGGTACCTTGAAACTCAGCTTTCCTCTCCTTAGACAGATTGAGGATTTGATCCAGCGGACATGCCACTTCCTTTAGGCGGACCTTGTTTCGACGATTCCAAATTGCCCATCCCATAAAAGCCAGCAGCTCAGTGTCTTTATTTTCTGACAGGGCAAAACTGAAGATATCCTTCATGGATTGACCTTCCAAGTCCGTGAGCCAACTCCACTGCACATCAGACCGCCACACTACCTGCACATTAGAACAAAAGAAAATAGAGTGTGACCCATCCTCAGTCCGCTCCTTACAGTTCTCACATAGGGCGTCTTGAGCAATTCTCCTACGATACACATTTTCTTTAGTTGGGAGAGTTTCCTTGCACGCTCTCCAAACAAAATTTTTCACTTTGTTTGGAACTTCAAGGTCCCATATCTTCTTCCATAACGATGAGTCATCTGCTGATACTTGGGCTGGTGCACTGCCTTCATACAAGAAACGATACCCCAACTTCACTGTATAATGACCCGACGGGGTGAAAGGCCAAATTCTACATGGGTGTTACCAGAGACAAATCCTTTATGAATGAATTTATTAAATATGTTAAATTCTTTGCTTATTCTGTGTATTGCTATTGCTTATGTAAATGAGTCCAAACACTAATAACATGTTCTTTTAAAAGTAAATATGAATAATTTCCTATTTGTTTTCTTTTTAGTGTCATCTTTTGATAGGATTGATTTCTCAGATTATTAAGGTCAAAATTATACACATAAGTTATCTTTTCCAAATGATGAAGTCTAAATTTGTGATGTTATATGGATATAAAAGTGAACCATGGCTATCTAGTGAAAACCTATAAGGCTATGGGTCAATTGGGTTTTTATTTATAAATCATCTGTAACTGGGGAATCAATTATGCAATTTAGTGCTAAATAGAACCCTATGCTGTAACTGGTTAATGAGCCCTGCTATACTGCAGAAACCCATTGTCTAACCGTGATCTTAAGTTTCATTGTGAGCCATTTTTAGTTTAGAGTTGGGTGAGGTAACCTTGCTGTAAGTCTTTGTATTTCTATTGAAACCTATTGTCCAATTGAACTATTAGTTTCACTATGAGTCTTTATTAGGTAAGGTGAGTTGTAAACTCTGTTTTGTAATTATGTTTGGACCTGTTGTTCCTTGTACTTGTTGTTTTGGTCTTAACTTATACAGTACTATTGTTTTGTGTAAAGGATTAAATTTTAAATGTTTTATTTTAATATATTCATTTCTTGAAGTTTCTTGTCAATTTGCTTGTAGCAGAATGTTGCTGGTAGCTTCTTCTTTGATGTAATTGGCTTTGTAATTGTGTTGTTTCCATAAAATCCAAACATTTCTCAGGAAAAGAATAGAAAAAGAATTTGTTGTTGTTTATTCCTACATACACATTTGGTTCGTAATCATGATACATGGTTCCCTTGTGAGCTTTTGTCATTAATTTTTATGGCTATATCAGTTTAACAAATTGAGAAGAAATATCACTTCTTGATGAATCATCTATGCCTTCAACAATTGGAGTCCTGTTAATTGTCTTATTGGACTTCATATTTTTTGGGATCTATTTGAACTCTAAGTACTAGAAAGTTGACATGCATCACATTTAGCCAATATCTATATGCTGTTTGATTTAATTATTTAGCTGTACAAATAATAGTCATGAAAATAAATTATATAACAATACAAATCAAGCTCAAGCTATTGCTGCCAAAGCGGCAACATCATTTAGTTCATTGATTATGATGAGTCATAGTCATCAACAACTATTCCCCACCAGCAATCATTTTTAATAAGTAAAAAACAAACAAAATATCATTTAAGCAAGGACTGGACCTTACTTGATTCTATTCCTGTCATTTAAATCGCATTAGTTCGTTGTGTGCTGTTTTTTTCATGGCTTCTTTATGTTAGATTGGTCAAAAAGGTGACATTGGCCATTGGTATGTAGCCTTAAGTTTAAGTCCACAAATTTACGTGTATGCTCTTATTCCTATTGTCATGTTTATCAAATACACCTCTACTATGTCGTTGGTGTTGGCAATGGCAAGCATAGGAGTTATCATGGCTTTAGGTTACTAGAGTGGCATAAATATCTTAGCATTAGCCATCAAAAGTGTGTTGAACTTGGGGATTTAAGAATTGTAACTCTTTTAGGGGACTGAATACCTTATTACTGTGTTGTAGCTGCTTGATTATTTCATTGAGTCATTCATGTAATTATACTATTAATTTTGTTAACTTGCTAGTGACATGTTGATTATTAGCTTTGCGCATTCAAATTTGTATTGTTGAGTTTTCAAACATTATTATTATGTAAACGCAAAGTAACATTGTTTTATAGAAACTTGTGCGCTTGCTGTGAAGCTTTGAATTGCTTGATTTTGATTTAACCTTGGAGTGTTTATAATCTTAAATATATTTTATTCTAATGCTGCTTTTGGAAATGCATAGAAAATGCTTGTGAAATTATATGTTATAAATTTTGAAGTGATGTTAAACTATTTATATGAAGGTTGTGCAGTCGTAAGGGTGATTTGTCAAATTGAAAAATGCACCATGCCTCTATTGGACCCATGGAATGACAAGTCAAGGAGCTCTTCCATTGGATTGTGGCCCGCCAAACCCAAACTATCAGAATCCTGCCTACACCATAATTGTTTTCAATTCCAATGTTAAAACCAAAACATTGTTGCTATTGTATAGCCATAACATTGTTTTTGCATTTTATTGTTGTTATTGTATAATCAAATCACTTATCAAGTTGTTGCTTCTTTATGTTTTTTATTAATTTTGGAAGTTAAAAATTTTATTTTAGTCATTTTTTTAAATTTAAGGTTTTATGAGTATTTCTGTTATTTTGAGGTTTAAGGGATAGTTTGATAATTTTTCAGTCATTTTATATGTTAATGAGGGAATTTTGGTCATATTCAAGGCCTTGTGGTATTTTTTTTTTTTTTCATTTCATAGATTTTAGGACTATTTTTGAACATCTGTAATTTCCATGGTATTTTTGTAAATTTTAAGATTTGTGCTTATTTTGGGACGATTCATTGTTAAAATTTTAATTATTACTAAAAAAACCAAATATTAGAATGTTTGGTTCTTAGTTTCTTTATATTTAGTTCCCAAAGAATCGTATCATATATAAAGTGTTCTTGGCAAGCATGTAAGCACATATTGAAAGTTTGAGTGATTTCATCAAAGCCCATTGCACTCAAAAGTTGTGCGAGATCGTGAATCATTTTCTTTATCATCTTTATTTAATTTCTCGTGTTTGCTTAAGGACATTTTTTTTTTTTTTTTTTTGAAATAGAATGATGAAACATATTTTGAACCATTTGCCCTTTAAGCTCATTATAGAAAAATAAATAATCCCTACGAATTAGTCTTTGATTCTCTCTACGCTTCTGTCTCTTTGGTGTCTACGCTTATTCTCTCTGTAAGCTTCTTCTCTTCCAAAGCCACGACTACTAAACAAAACCCTAAGCAAGATCCACAAAAGAAGAAACAAAGTATTTCAATTTTTATGCTGAGTTTTTATGTTGAGTTCTTCAATTTTCCTTTTTAGTCAGATGTGATGTTGGTACTGCTTAATATGATAATGGAATCGTCAAATGTGAGAAAAAAGATAAGGGAGCCATCAAATGTGGTAAAAGTATAGTCACATGTGTTGTTAATACTACCTAATATGACGACGGAATTGTCAAATGTAAGAAAAAAAAAAAAAAGTATGCCACCGAATGTTATGTTTCAAGGTATTTTCGATCATTTTTTAGATTTCAGGGTCATTTTGGTCATTTTTTTTAATGCTTTAAAGGTATTTTGATCATTTTTTAGGTTCTAAGGGTATTCCAGTCTTTTTAAAGGGTTTGTGGGTATTTCGGTCATTTTTTAGGTTCGAGGGTATTTCGGTCAGTTTTTAGGTTTCAAGTGCATTACAGTAATATTACGTTATATTACACCGTAATATTATGTTATTATAATCTCAATACAATAATACAACATTACATTGATTATGAAGGTGATGTGATAAATTTTGTAATTTTAAATTTGGTAATATTAGAAAAAATAAAATACACCAAAAACCTCAATGTTAAATCATTGTAATGTGAATCACATCATAGGACACATCATAGCGAACCAATTGCTCCCTAAGGGTATTTCAATTACTTTTTACATTACAAGGTCATTTAAGTCATTTTTTTAGGTTTCAGGTGCTTTATAGTCATTTTTCAGATTCTAAGGGTATTTAAGTCACTTTTTAAATTATAGCGTTATTTCAGTTATTTTTTAGGTTTCAGGATCATTTATGTCTTTTTTTAGGTTCTAAGGGTATTTCGGTAATTTTTTAGGTTTCGAGGGTATTTTGATCATTTTTTAGGTTTTAGGGTTATTTCAGTCATTTTATAGGTTCTAAGGGTATTTCAGTCATTTTTTATGTTCTAAGGGTATTTCAGTCATTTTCTAGGTTTTAAGGGTATCCTAGAAATGATATTGGTACTATTTCATGTGAAAATGGAACATCAAATGTGAGAAAAAAAAAATAAAGGAACCACCGAATGTAACAAAAATACTGTCAAATGTGATGTTGGAACTGCATAATGTGGATGGAATCGTCAAATATGAGAAAAAATAAGGGAACCACCAAATGTGACAAAAAAACTGTCACATGTAGTGTTGAAACTGCACAATGTGAGGATGGAGCCGTCAAATGTGAGGAAAAAAAAAACCACCAAATGTGACAAAAGAATGTGATGTTGGAACTGTACAATGTGAGGATAGAATCGTTAAATGTGAGAAAAAAAAAATAAGGGAACCACTAAATATGACAAAAAAACTGTTATATGTGATGTTGGTACTGTGTAATTTAAGACTAGTATCATAAAATGTGAGGAAAAAAAAATAAGGGAACCATTGAATGTGACAAAAGTACAGTCATATGTGATGTTAGTACTGCGCTTTGTAAGGCTGGTACCATAAAATATGAGGAAAAAAAATAAGAGAACCACCGAATGTGATAAAAGTACAGTCACATGTGATGTTGGTACTGCGCAATGTGAAGTTGATACCATAAAATGTGAGAAAAAAAAAAAAGAACCACCGAATGTGACAAAAGTACAGTCACATGTGATGTTAGTACTGCGCTTTATAAGACTGGTACCATAAAATGTGAGGAAAAAAATTAGGGAACCACCGAATGTGACAAAAGTACAATTACATGTGATGTTGGTACTGCACAATGTGAGGATAGTACCATAAAATGTGAGAAAAAATAAGGAAATTACCGAATGTGACAAAAGTACAGTCACATATGATGTTGGTACTGCGTAATGTGAGGATTGTACCATCAAATGTGAGAAAAAAATAAAGGAACCATCAAATGTGATAAAACACAGTCACATGTGATGTTGGTACTGCACAATGTGAAGATAATACTATCAAATGTGAGAAAAAAAATAAAAGAACCATCGAATGTGACAAAAGTACAGTCAAATGTGATGTTGGTATTACGCAATGTGATAATGATACCATCAAATGTGAGAAAAAATAAGGGAACCACCGAATGTGATAAAAGTACAATCACATGTGATGTTAGTACTACATAATATGAGGATAGTACCATTAAATGTAAGGAAAAATATAAATGAACCACCGAATGTGATAAAAGTACAGTCACATATGATGTTGGTACTGCACAATGTGAGGGTGGTACCATCAAATGTGAGAAAAAATAAAGGAACAAATGTGACAAAAGTGCAATCACATGTGATGTTAGTACTACACAATATGAGGATGATACCATTAAATGTGATGTTTTGGTAACCTGATATAGTAGGTTGTCTACTAGTAGGTATCGTACCCCCAAAAAAAAGGGAAGGTACTGTAGAATTACCTATTTCTTCAATACTACACACTTAACATTGTAGACAAGCATCCATTTTTTAAAGAACAATTTTTAATAATAAAAAAAAGAAAAATATATACGATAAGTAATTTTTATTAGTCTGGTACTATTATAATTAATCTCTTTCATTAAGCTAAGACACAAATTTTTCACATTAAAAAAAATTAGCCTCTAAGCACAGGCTCTTCTATTATTTTGGAAAAAAATTAATAATTTTAATCCATTATAATTTGAGATTACTACATTTTTTAATCACAAAATATCTAGGGGTGTAATGAAAAAAACACACCTAGGGGTGTGATTAGTGTTATGCGTTGTAGATGAAATATTTATTTCATCACACCCCTAGGTATTTTGTGATTGAAAAATATAGTAATTCCAAATTATAATGAATTCAAATTATTAACTTTTACCACAAAAAAGAAAAAGAAAAAAGAAAAGCATCTGAGCACGCGTTCTAGTATATAATTATTTATTTCTATATTTGTCCATCAAAGTCCACATAATTTATTAATAATATTTCATATTAATATTATAAATCCATACTTTATTTATTTATTTATTTATTTTGATACCAAACAAAGGAAGAGTTCATACAATGTTACATAGAGCAGGATTATACCACCTGTAATACAAGGGTGTGTTCATAGCCTGTTTAGCAAAACACCACACAGCCTTAACTACTACATGAGGGACAACCAAAGTATTACAAAATAAACCATTTTGAGAAAGAAAGTTCAGATCAGCTATCCTACTACTATCCAACCAATCTGTGCTTTTTCTCAATTTGAAAACTTGATGGAGATTGACCCTGTCAGTTAAGAACAAAACATACTGAAATCCATAGTTTTTAACTATGATACCAGCTTCCACCATTGCTTCAAATAGAGCTCCTATTGCTGTGTTGGCAAGACTGCAATTAACCCCTGAATAGACTTCTACTCCCTGCATATTTACAGCTACAAAAGCATATGCTCTCCTTTGTGGCTTTGTTCTTCTTGCTTCAGCTAATTTGATAATGAGTTGATATTGCCCTGCAGCTGTGAGATGTCTTGACTTGGCTGTTCTAAGCTCTCTGGTAGGATGGTATGGGCCTGCATAAGCCTTCCTGTACCTGCAAGATAAAGTTTTGGCTGTTAGAATAACCTCTAGGGGATTCGGGTTCAAGCCTTGGTGAAGCACTTTGTTTTTGTGATTCCAAATTAACCACAAAACTGTAAACATTGATTGAAGGATGACCGAGCTTTGATCTTCATTATTTAAGTAAGAGTTGATATAGTCTTTTAACCAAGACTGAAAAAACACATTGGTGATATCAGAAGTATGCAGACCAAGATCTGAACCAAACCAAGAAGCTCTAGAAAAGCTACAAAAGAGAAATAGATGTGTAGGAGTCTCTTTTTCAACATTACATAAGGGGCAAGTGACATCATTACTAATGCCTCTGCTGTGTAGGGTGGTCACAGTAGGTAGGATGCCATGGAGAAGTTTCCACACAAAATTGATAATTCTTAAGGGAACATGGGCTTTCCAAATTGCAGTCCATATCTTCCTTTCCTGCTGGAATTGTTGTGACTCTAAAGAGTCTTCAGTTAACAACTCATAAGCTCTCTTGGTACTATAATTCCCATCCCTTGAGTATTTCCACATAAGCCTATCCTTAGAATCATTGATTTTGGAAATGGGCATTTGCAAAATGTTGACTGCTTTAGGGTGATGGTATAAGCTCCTAATTAAATCCACTTTCCAACTTCTAGAATTATGATCAATAAGATCTCCTATTGTGCCGATTTACATAAAGGGAAGCAAAGAACAATCTCTTAAGTTTGGCGACCAGTCAGGATGAGTAAGGGGTATATCAAAACCATCTCCAACCAACCATCTGTCTTCTCGAAGAATAGGATCACCTTGCTGAACAATGTTTTTCCAAACCCAGGAATGGTGTGCTTTAGGTGTGTGGCCTTGCAATGATTCATCAGGATGGTACTTAGCCTTAAAAGTTCTAGCTAAGAGGGATTGGGGACATTTAATATGCCTCCAATATTGTTTTGCCAACAAAGCTTGATTCATAGGGCTGAACTTATTAATGCCAAGACCCCCTCATCTTTTAGGCTTGTAGATTTTATTCCAATTGAGCAAATGAAGTTTTTTCTCTCCAGTTTCATGACCCCACCAAAAAGACCTTACAATAGAATCCATCTTGTTACAAATAGATTCAGGAACCTTAAAACAAGAGAATGTGTATAAAAGAAGAGATTGGAGTACAGAAGAGATGAGGGTGGTTCTGCCAGCCTGTGAAAGAAGCCTAGATTTCCAGCCCTGCAGCTTGGAATGAAGCTTGTCAATCAGAAAATGGAAATTAGCAATACGATTCCCTCTCCACTTAAAATTGATACCAAGGTATTTGCTGGGATGTTGGACAAGGTTCACATTCAAACTTCTAGCTATGGATACTTGACATTCCTTGGCCATGTTTGGGGAGCAAAAAAGGTCAGATTTGGTTAAATTTATTTTTTGGCCCGAGATAGAGCAGTACCAGTTTAGGATGGATTGGATATTACCAAGAGAGTTCATGTCATTCTTGAAGAAAAGAAGAGAGTCATCTGCAAAAAAGAGATGAGTGAAAGAAAAACCACTCCTGCCTACTTTCACTCCTTTGATCTTATTAGAGTATTCAGCCTGTAGCAAAGAAATAGAGAGAATGTTAGCACACAAAAGAAAGAGATAAGGAGATAAAGGATCTCCTTGCCTAAGGCCCTGTGTTGGATGAAAGGTTGAAGTTAAACTCCCATCGACTAGAAGA
Organism: Quercus robur; assembly: GCF_932294415.1. Taxonomy (NCBI): domain Eukaryota; kingdom Viridiplantae; phylum Streptophyta; class Magnoliopsida; order Fagales; family Fagaceae; genus Quercus; species Quercus robur. The sequence continues at coordinate 21,615,775 of NC_065541.1, forward strand.
GTGAATGACACAGAAGACACACATTCCATAATCCATCTAATCCATTTGGGATCAAACTTCATGGCTGTTAGAATAGCTTTCAAGAAATTCCAGTTGATTCTGTCATAAGCTTTTGACATGTCTATTTTTAGAGCACCAAAAGAGGATTTCCTTCCTTTCTTTTTCTTTAGGGTGTCCATGATCTCATGAGCCAAAAGAATATTATCTGAAATGTTTCTCCCTTGTATAAAAGCATTCTGGTATGGAGTTATCAAACTATCCATTACAGGTTTCAGCCTATTAACTATCACTTTGGATATCACCTTATAGATCACATTACATAGGCTAATAGGCCTGAAGTGAGAAATTTCATCAGGGAAGGGGGATAAGAACAATGTAAGAGTGGTTTAGAGGCTTGAATAAGGAACCTGAGTGAAAGAAAGCTTGGACAGCTCTTGTAACATCCTCTTTCACAATGTCCCAAAAGGCATGGAAAAAGAAAGCAAGGATGCCATCTGGACCTTGTGCTTTATGGGCTCCTAATTGAAACACAGCACACTCAATTTCAAAGTCTAATATTGGTTTGTTAAGTGAAAAGTGTTGCTCATCTGTTAAAGTAGGGATGTTGAGAGGTTGGAGATCTGCTAGGATGTTATCCACGCTTCTAGAACTACAATCTTCATAATTTGACTTAAAGTGAGAGAGAAGAATGTTTTCAATCTCATTAAGATTGTCAGTAAAATTGCCATCCCCATCTTTTAATTGAAGAATTTTGTTTTTTGCTTTTCTTTGTTTTACTATAGTTTGAAAATACTTTGTGTTTCTATCACCATAGAGGGTCCAATTAGTCCTAACTTTTTGAGCCCACTTAAGTTCCTCCTTATCAAGTAAGTCCTCTATCTCTTCCCTCAGCTGCCTCTCCTTTCTAATGTCCTCAAGAGAAGTAATAGAGTCTTGCAATTGCTAAAGTTGATCCATTTTTGATTTAATATCAATCTCCACTCTACCAAACACTTCTCTATTCCATTTTCTAGCTACAGTTTTGGTGTTGTTAAGTTTATTTCGCAATTTTGCAGCTCTAGACCCACTAGACTACCATTCCCAGGCCTTACTGACCATATCTCTACAACTGGGATGGGTGATCCACATTTGCTCAAATCTAAAAGGTCGATTTCTAAAGGGTGTTTGATGTTCAAAATCCAAGATTATAGGTCCATGATCAGACAAATAATGGGGAGATTCCTTAGATAATATAAATGATATTGGTTGATCCACTCAGTACTGGCAAAAGCTCTATCTAATCTCTCCATAACAAAATATTCCTCCTCCCCTTTATTCATCCAGGTGAATTGTTGCCTAGAGGTCATCAAGTCACAAAGCTGAAGATCACTCAACACTTGCTGAAATAACTCAGCACCAGCAATGGGGTTTTGGTTAAAAGAGAATTTTTCCTCTCTTGAGAGCACTTGGTTGAAGTCTCCAATACAAAGCCAACTAGGTTGAGCTATATCTTTTAGAGTTTTTAATTGTTGCCAAACCTCATTCCTCTTGGCTAGTTCAGGATGGCCATAAACAAAAGTAATAGATAAAGGTTTGCCCTTGTTATCTGTAACGTCAATATGAATAAGGTGAGGGGATTCATAAACCACCCTGAGAAAACTCCTTTGCATCCAAGGAAGAATAAGACCTCCACCCAAACCCAATCTAGGAACCTCACAGCCATAAAAAAATAATAATAAAAAATAATAATAATAAAAAAAAAAAAAACCACATCTATTCCAAATATCCTTACCCTTATTACTAGCTAGACGAGTTTCCATTAAGAACAAGACATCAGGATTAAAATCATGGGCAATTTTTTGAACTTGCAGAATTGCAGAGGATTTGCCTAAACCTCTACAATTCCAACTTAGAATCCTCATGGCTATGGGGGAAGCTGTGAAGGGCCAGCTTCCCAACACCCATTTGGATTAAAAGGGATATGGTCATCAACAGGATAAGCATAGTGTGAAACAATACAACATTTATAACCCTTAAGGAAAGCAGGGTTACTTTCATTGTCGGGGCAACAGCAGGGTAATTTTTGACGGATGTTCCTCCCCAAACTTCCTATCTCCATGCCAAACCTTTTCCTTGATAATCCTCTGCTATTACATGTACTTTCATCGCCCAGAAGGTTAGAGGTCTGTCCTGGATCAGAATTATAGGTCACAGGAGATGTTGAAATTGGGTTTTGCCTTTGAGGTCTATGTTGACCTGTATTTTCCAATCCTGTATCCAGACTTTGGGCTCTCACCAACTATGACCCATAATTGTAATGGGCCTCATGCACAGTATTATCCTCTAATTGAGCCCTTCTAATCTGTGGTCCTTCACTTGGGCTACCATCTTCAAAATTAAATCCAGCTCTGTCAGTGTTCCGGACCAAGAAGTTATTGTAAGAATTAAAGGAGTGATGAGATTGGCTATCCGTTAAAATTGCATGCCCACGTGTCCAGTCAGGGCGACCTTCATTCAAACTTTCCAGGTTAAACATAGTAGCAGTTAGTGATTCACTCTCTGTGGTATCACTGGAATTGGGGCTCTCTTGTAGGAGACCATTGGTCAAAAAAGGTTCCTCTCCTCTACCCATATCAAAGCTTGTTATGTTGCCTTGATTGGAATCAGGTTGGTAAGGCAAAGGTGATGTTTGGGCTGATGTTGCATTCAGGTGATGAAGCACTGTGTTTGGGCTAGATTCAGGGCTAGGTGTGTCTGGATTGGAAGAGATAGGAGAAATCCATACTTTATTTAATATCTTAATTTCTAACTAAAACCGTAAAACGTTAGAAATCGACTCCCTTTGCATAAATTCCCAAAATTATTGACTACCCAAATATCTCATGCACAAAAATTCTAAATGGGCTTTTTTTCTTATAATCATTATTAGTATTTATTGTTTTTAACTACAAAATACTTGTAGCAAGAAAGTAATTAGGAAATGGCAGGATAGTATTAGAAGATTAACTCTATGACAGTTAATAACATGTTACCTCTCATGATAAAAAATAGTTTAAAAAAATATTTTCTAACTTTCCAAACACTGATACAAAGAGATAACATACCAAAAACAAATCAAAGCAAATCACGCAGGTAGTAAGAGGTGGATCGCGAGAGTTAGAGTTTGAAGTCCGGATCCGATTGACGACACGCTTGCCCAAGCTTAAAGCGACCCCTCAGCTATTTAAATTGGCTGCCATACAATGATGCACTGACAAAGGCAAAAGCAGTACTGAAACTTAGCGAGAGAGAGTCTGTGTGTGTTTCGCACTTGTGTGCGTGACTAAAGAGCGTTTGGTAATGTTGTTCTAGTAACGTTGTTTAAGTTTTTTGAAAATACGTGTGAGTAAAAAAATGTTGTGCAAATATGTGTTGTGTTATTTAAACAACAAAAATTGTTGTTTAAATACCCCTACCAAACACCCCCTAAAATGTGGGTGCAAGGAATTTTTTTTTTTTGCAATATCGGCATATGTGTTTTTTTTTTTTTTAATCGGCAGATGTATTTTTACAAACAAACGTGTGTTTGTTTTAATTTTTAATTTTTTTTTATAAATAGATAAAGTAATTTGAAAACTATCAGAAGAGTGTTTCTGTTTTATAGGCAATGTTTTAGTGGGAGTTAAAGATGTATTTTTATTGAGTTGCCCCTACTTAAATGTAGGTTGTAGGGATATTTTGGAGCAAAAAAAGAAAAAAAAAAAAATCTGGTCCAAACAAGAAAAGCCCCTTAAATGTTAGTATAGAAAAAACAAAGGACAATATTAAATTTCATACGGTAGGATATTTACAAAAAATGATCATTAACAAACTACTTGATAGATTTACTATCACTTCGCTCACCTGAATTCATCTAATGTGCCTGCTATGCAATATAATAAAATTGTTGATATGTCACCCTAAAAAAAATATACAAAAAAATAGAGAGTAAGACTTAAATGTAAGAAAAGCAACAGAAAAAAAAAAAAAAAAAAAAAAAAAAAAAAAAAAAAAAAAAAAAAAAAAAAAAAAAAAAAAAATAAGAGAGGAAGAGAGAGCACCACTTAAAACACATATACTTAATTGATTAGTCAAACCTGGTAACCACAAAAAGAAAAAGAAAAAAAAAAAGAAAAAAAGAGGGAGACAAAAATATACATTATTCCCACTCTTTTAAAAAGAGTCATTAATTAGAGAAAATATTAAACACTCATCAAACCGACCAAATAAAAGAAAAGATTAAAAGAGAAAAGTACGGACCTATTTTGTAGACAGTATTTTACATGGGAGTTAAAAGATTTTTTTTTCTTTTAAATCACAATAAAAGAATAAGATTTTTTTTTTTTCTTTCTAAACTTTAAGTCAGCGTTCAACTAATTTTTTTTCTAAAAAAAATCCATTTGAGTTTTAAAAAAGTAATTTGAGTTCAAATAGAATTCATATTTAAAAATGTGAATATAAGATTTAGTTCAAATAGAAACGTGAATATAAGATTGAGTTCAAATATAACTCATGTTTGAAACGTGAATACAAGAACTCATATTCATGTTTGCAACTAATATGAGTTGAAAATGTTTTCTTATATTCAAGTTGAAAGAGTTCTAATATGAGTTGATAATGTTTTCTTATATTCACGTTGAAAGAGTTCAAATATGAGTTGTGAACAAAACATTAGAAATATAAGAAAACGTGAGAGGCCGTTAGACTTTTAATTTTTTTAATTTTTTAAATTTTTTTTTAAGATAAGATAATGATGTGGAAAGGATAATGATAACAAAGTAAGGAAACCAAATATAAACCAAATACATGAAAGTAAATACAGAATAACAACTCATAAAAGCAAACATAACACATAGAACCCAACAAGCATGAGGTGATCAAAGATACTTGCATTTTGGCCGTTGACTACACTTCAAGTCCAAAGTCCAAAAAGTCTATTGGAGTTGGAGGATAGAGCACGCAAAAATCTTGAAGATCAACACCTCAGTGCACGTTCCTTGAAGTTTAGATACGAAATTCTTGAAGATAGACACCCCAGTGCACGTTCCTTGAAGAAATATGTGAAAGAAATTAAAGGTGAGATTGAAATATTTGATTTGTTTCTAGAATATAAGAATTTGTTAATGAATTAGAAAACCAAAATAGAAAAGACCAATGTACATTGACATACACATACTGTTGAGCAGGAGCAAATAGAAAAAATGATGATAATGGTGAAAAGAAGATAAACATAAAATTGAGAGAATTGGAGAACTGAAGAAGAAGCCATTTGAGTTTAAAAACCAATGTGAGTGTAGTGGGAGTGTGGTCTTATTTTGTAGACAGTGTTTTACGTGGGGGTTAAAGAAGCATTTTTACCAAGTTTTGACCCTACTTAAACGTAGGGTGTAGGGTTATTTTGAAAAAAAAAAAAAAAAAAAAAAAAAACCAGTTCAAACAGGGGAAAACCCGTAAATAGAGTAGTATAGATGATATGATATGATGTCAATTCAGAATTTGTTTGGATACCGCTTATTTGCTGAAAACTAAAAACTTATTACTGAAAACACTATAGCAAAATACTTTTTAAAAGGTAAAACACTATTTATTTGCTACTGTTCACGTGTTTTTGTGCTTTGGCTGGTCCATGAAGAGCGCCATGGGACCAACCAAAAAAGCAAATGTAACTTCAAACAGACGCGTTACTAAACAAACTCACACTCAATCAAACTTATCCAACCCATGTTGGTTGGGCGGATCAAATTAGACCCACGATTTGGACTCTTCATATAAGCCTATAAGCGACAAGTTGAAAATGTTGGACGGATGGAAGACAAAACGTAAAGAAATTGAAAGGAACTTTTTCATCTCTATGTTTTTACTTTTAAGTTATCTTCACAGTTTGAATTTGAAAGACAACCTACCAAAATCATGCAAAATGTTTTAAATAAATCACCGTCCAATTGAAAAGTCGATGATAAATCTTACTAACCAAACTCCGTGTCAAACTCCAAGCTAGTTGGCTTTCTAGTAGTACAGCTCTAAATTAGATGTATAAAATCACACGCATTTTGTACACATTCGGTCCATGAGTATATTTAATTATATACTTATTTCAGTTTACTGTATTTGTTTACATCATTTATTTATAAAATCTAGTTGTTGTTTTTTGTTTACATAATCATAAAAGTAAATTATTTTGTACTGTACATCAATTTTGTCTACTATATATATATACACAAACCCTAAAACAAGTCATTTACCAGATCACACTTAACACATTTTCCTTCTAATGATAAATCTGGAAAAAAAAAATCCTTATTGGTAACTTTCTCACTTCCCAACTAATTTCTCAAAGATGAAAGACTTCGATATAGCTAGAAGTGACCTAATTAGTAGTTAAGGGTATGCTTAAAAAGATAGAACGGCTAGTAAAGCCAAGTTGTGATTGTTGTGCAGCTTGCAAACGTTGAGAAATTATTATGCCTGCCCTAGACTTTAAGGAGTATATAATAATTTTTTGTAAGAAAAATATTAAAGTTACTACAAGTTTCAATATAAAAAACTTACAAACTGATGTAGTAAGAATATAATTTTATTACTTCTTATAAAGAACATAATGAACAAATGTTTAAAATAATTTTTTGTAATTAAAAATAAGTTAGTTTGTAAACCTTATATATTAAGTCTTTAGGAAATTATATATGAAGTCCACCTGATGGATTCCACTGCCTCTTAAAGGATGTGGTGTTTCTTTGAAAATCTAGCCGGTAGTTTTTGAGACAGCACAACCATTGCTTTCTCATATCTATCGTACATGTATGTCTTGTATTAAATTAATACATAATGTAATACGCACGTTTATACTGCACTCATCATATGTTTGTCTATATAAAGGCTAACCCCATGCAATTTTTACACATTGAATACAATATTCACAATTCTAATAGAACTTTTGAGCCAACACCCATTACTTTGTGTTACCTCACAAAATACAACGACAAGAAACACAAAGCAAAGTTGAGTTAATGGACCACCTAGCATTTTGGCTAATACTTCCCATCGTGTGGGCATGCATTCATGTGCTCACTGCCGCTCTAGGAGGCCGGAAGTCTGGCTCTTCAACACTTCCCCCAGGTCCCCGCCCTTTTCCGATCATCGGAAACATCCTGGAGCTGGGCAACAAACCCCATCAAGATGTTGCCAAGCTCTCCAAAACCTATGGATCCCTTATGACTCTCAAGCTTGGGAGCATAACAACCATAGTCATATCCTCTCCAGACATAGCCAAAGAAGCACTGCAAAAAAATGACCAAGCCCTCTCCAGCCGAACTATCCCGGACTCTATCCAAGTATTTAACCACCCCAAAAATTCAATGGCATGGTTGCCCGCGTTGGCTCGTTGGAGGAACCTCAGGAAACTTTCTGCCACGAAAATATTTGCTCCACAACAACTCGATGGCACACAAGCCCTTCGACAGAAAAAGGTGAAAGAATTATTTGACCATCTTGACCAATGTTGCAGTGGTGGGGAAGTGGTTGATATTGGTCGAGTAGCCTTCATTACAGTACTTAATACCATATCAAACACTTTTTTTTCCATTGATTTGGCACAGTATAGTTCAAATTTACAGTCCCAAGAGTTCCAGGACCTTATATTTGGTATCATGGAGCTTCTTGGAAAGTCCAACATTGTAGACTATTTCCCAGCACTTCGTTTAGTTGACCCGCAAGGTATACGGAAAAGGATGAAGAGTTATTTTACAAAATTGATCGGAATTTTTGATGGTATCATCAAGGAACGAGTACAATTAAGAGCTTCATCAGAGGGTTCTAAGGCAAGCAACGATGTACTAGATTCCTTCCTTAATCTCACTGAAGAAGATAATTCAGAATTAAGCTGCGACGATTTCAAACGTCTGCTTCTGGTAATTAAATACCTTTCTTAACTTTGCTTCAAAACACTTAATTATATTAGTTTTTTGGAGTAAAATGCATTAATGTGGTACTTTTTATTTATTTATTTATTATACAAGCACCGATGAGTGCTCTTAGCAACTTAGCATTAATTTTTAGCCGCAGAAAAAATACTAATTAAGAGCATTATTTTTTGTCTACATTAATAAACTTGGGCAGTGCTCTATAAGTCTAGCTCTCACACTATTTTGTATCAGGATTTATTTATTGCAGGGATTGACACAACATCAAGCACTGTTGAATGGGCACTGTCTGAGTTAATACATAACCCTGAAAAAATGGCTAAAGCCCGAGACGAGCTTAAAGAAGTTCTTGGCAAGGATCGGCTAGTTCAAGAAGTGGACATCTCAAAGTTCCCTTTTCTACGAGCAATAGTGAAAGAAACCCTTCGTTTGCACCCACCAGCACCTTTTCTAGTTCCTCACAAGGCTGAGACTAATGTAGAAATGCGTGGCTTTATTGTGCCCAAAAATGCACAAATACTAGTAAACGTGTGGGCAATGGGACGAGACTCAAGCATATGGACAAACCCAAATTTATTTATGCCTGAAAGGTTCTTAGAACAAGACATTGACTTCAAAGGAAAAAACTTCGAGCTAATTCCCTTTGGAGCTGGAAGAAGAATCTGTCCTGGATTGCCGTTTGCTAATCGGATGGTGCCCTTAATGTTGGCATCTCTTGTACATTTCTTTAATTGGAAGCTTGCAGATGAGATGAATCCAGAAGATATGGATATGAGTGAGAGTGAGACCTTTGGACTCACCTTACACAGGGCTAAGCCTCTCCGGGTTATTCCAACTAGAGTGTAACTTCTGTTATTTCTGTTTTTTAGGCAAGTGTATGTGCATGAGTAGAATCGTTTAATGTTAGGATTTTCCACAAGCATTATTGTTCACCGTTGGTAGTAATCTTCTTGAATCGTCATGTTATGTGTTACAATAAATTTAAAAATAATATAATAATTGTTGAGAAACAAGGTGGACATGCAACTATGTTTATTCGATTAATGTCAATGTTCTTAGATGCAACTGTTTTTATTTTTATTTTTATTTTTATATATTAATGTTAAAGCTAATTACTATATGTAGTGATCGTTTAACCCTCAAGCATTCCTGGGCAATTGGGATTAACAGAAACAGAGCAATATATGGAATTAGACGCATAACAATATGTTGATATTTGTTGATGCAGAAGTTTTGTCAGAATAATAAACACTCAGTAGAATACAAAAAGAAGTCCACAATAGTAGAGAGTTTTATTGTTACTTGTAGCATTACGCATATTTTGCTATATACACAACTCTTCACTGTTTCACACTTTAATTTTTTATTTCCTTAGAGTTGCATTTTCAATCTAGCTTAGCTACAACTTGAAAATGTTACATCAACATGGAAGATGAAAAGTCAAGAAAAGCAACTTCTCTTAATGTAACTCTTCCACTTCCGTGTTTTGCAAAGAAAACATGCAAAATGTTTTAAACAAATCACCATCCAATTGCAAAAGTCGATGATAAATCTTCTAGTAGGTGTAGGGCGCTAAATTAGATGTATAAGATTACACCCATTTTGTACACATTCGGTATATGACTATATTTAATTATACATTTATTTTCAGTTCGTTGTACTAATTTACATAATTTGTTCTTATTCATACTATTCATAGGATCCGTTTGTATTTTTATTTATAGAATCTCCTCTAGTTGTTTTTTTGTTTACATAATCACAAAAGTATATCGTTTGTACAATAGTTATGCTTATAAAGAACTTTTGATGTCCGTATGTTGAACATGATAGCATGCTATTACATTTAACCTAGTTAAAGGCCTTGTAGCTGAATTCGCACCTCCCCATGTACAAAGTGCTTAGGGGTTTAGGGGAGAAAGGGTTCAGGAGAGAAAGGGTTCGAGTTGCAAGGTTAGCGGCATATTGTAATTATCTCCAAAAAAAAAAAAAAAAAAAAAAAAAAAAACCTAGTCAGGGCCAGCTCCACATTGTGTCTAGGATTGTCACAAGACCACTGACTTGGAAAATAAAATAATTACTATTTTCTATGACATTTTTATTCTTAAAAAAAATTTGTGACTACCTTAGATTTTTTAGGCTCAATATAATAAAACTTTGATCAAAGTTTGGCAACAAACTTGATTGTAGTCTTATAAATTAACGTTACAACTCCATTCATTATTTTTTTATTGGATATAAATTTTGACAAATCCCCACTATTGGATTACATTTTTTTTTTTTTAATTCTCCATACTTACAAAAATTTCAAAAAAATCAAAGATTAATAACTATGTTATCAATCAAATGTTTAAATTTCAAATTTTTGTAATTTAAAATTATACATAAAAAATAAGTTATGGGTCAAATAGTAAATAATATCCAATTGACATGAATTTTGACATGTGTTTTAAGAATATAAAGAACATGCAATTCAATTATTAGATTTTCAAAATATGTAGTCATATTAATCTGTTTAATAAGAGTTGTAACTTTCTATTACAACTAAGTTTGTAGCAAAAATTTGTTCTTAAACTTTGATTCCCTTAACAATATATTAGGTATTTACAAAAAAAATTCCCAAGAAATTTTTTATTAAAATAAAAATTTGAAAAAGATGTAGCTTGCAGCATTAATAATGAGATTATCATACAACAATTTCAAAATAAGAAAATTCTTAGAAGGAAATTGTAAAATTTTATGTATTTGCATTTTTTTTTTATCAATATATAAAGTTCTCTTTTTATTAGATTTTATATAATTTAAGTTTTTTTTAATGACCACTTTAGAAAAGAAATTTGGAACCGCCACTGAACCTATTTAGGGTCCGTTTGGATTGAGCTTATTGTTGCTGAAACTGAAAACTGAAAACTGAAAACACTGTAACAAAATAATTTTTAAATGTGTAAATAGTACCGTGGGACATATTTTTAATATTTTTTAATATATAAACAGTAACAGCACAGTGCGTGAACAGTGCATTTACTGTTCATAATAGTGAAATTTGTCTCCCGAAGTCAACAAAAGCGGGCCAAAAAAAAAAAAAAAAAAAGAGAAAACGCGAACTGGAAAAACGCAGACACAGCGGACGCGGAGCCCAAACGCTCACTTAATATATTTTGGATACTACAAATTATTTAGTTTTTGTTTGTTGAAAGTATATGGTTTATGGTTTCGTAACTTTCGTTAATATTTGTGAACTTGTAAATATGGGTGTCCTTATTTGTTAAGGGATATGTTTAGTTGGCTTATATAATATTTATATTTTTTTATATTTTTTCTTATATAATTATATGAGATATTAATGATTATTAGCGTGAATATATATATATATATATATATACACACTGTGGGAGTCAAAAACACAATAAAAATAAGACACTCATTCAAAACAGGGGGATTTTTTGTATAACTTACTAGTACAATTTATTTATTACAAGAAAAAGGGTGGAAAATCCATAATGGGAAGCTCAAACAGCAGATTAAGATAATATGATTACAAATGTGAAGAGCAATGACCTACAAACTGCCTTCTCAAGGTACAGAGGAATAGCAATTAAATAAAGGAAAAGAAAATCACCATTTGGCTTTTTCTCCCTCTAGCTCTTTTCTTGGTTTCTCTCTCAATATTTCTTGACCCCCTCTTTGTTGCAACCTCTCCCATTTTTATAAGCACATTTCTTCCCTTTATCTCTCCAGCTGGTCTCTTTCTCCAGGCGGCCTGCTCCCAACCAGATTTCTTGGGGATATTTACCTCCTCTTTCCTTGGTTTTCCCCTCGTTTTTATCCTGAAACAGGACTTTTGGAGGGTGTTTGTACTGTTCAAGTTGTCCTATATGTATTTAATGCGGAAGTGATTAGGTAGAGAACTTCTCATTAATGTGGAGGTGATAGTCTTTGTGATCCTTATCCTCTCGAGGAGTTTCTCGAGGTATACCTAGTGAGAGTGGCATCTCGATTAAAAGAGGGATTAGTTCCCTAGGATCGCTCCTTTGCCTACTTCAAGGTCACCCGTGTTTATTACCTTGGAGTTTCAATGTTGGTGGCATACCTAGAACTTCGTAAGAATCATTTGGGGTGACATTTCCCCTTATGACCCACAGAGATGGGCCTAACCCGTTCTTTCAATTATGAGATTTCAAGCCCTTTGGACCTCGACCTAGAATTGAACTCAAGCCCCCACACATATACTATATCTAAGAGGATTCTCCTTTTTCAACTGGACTTTTATGTGGTTCAAAAATATCCTCTTTAGGGTAACTTCATTTAGAAATAAAGTCATAAATGTTAAATAACAATTTTCATTTTGAATTCAAAAAGAAAACTCATAAAATTTAGGATTTTTTTTTTCCTTCACGTTTAAAAAAGAAATTACAGTTACTTTTTATTTCTAAAGTTTATCATTTTTATTTGTTTGAAAAATAAAAAATATATATTTATAAATTATAATAGATGAAATTTATTAATCTTTACCCAAAAAAATAAAAGAGCCTATGAGTAAAATCAAGTCATCATGGGATCTCTTATAACATGTTTTTCTTTTAAAAGAAAATATCTGAAATAAAACATACGTAGTGGCAACTTTCTCACTTCTCGGTAAAATCCTTGAAGATGAAAGACTTCTATGAAGTTACATAAGTAGTGAAGGGTACGCTTAAAATGACAAAATTTGACTACAAAATTGGTTGTAGTAATTCTAACACATGGCATACTATGATCGGTGAAGAATAAAGAAGAATACAAAAAGTAGAACAAAAGTTTTTTTGTATTCAGTTTGAATTAACTTCTTAAGGCTATGTGTTGCAAGAAATTTAAAATGCATATAATAATTGTTGAAAAACAAAGTTGAACATGCAACTTTGATTATTCTATTAATGTCAATGTTCTTAGATGTGATCTTTTAATCCTCAATCATTCCTGGGTAATATGGACACACAAAAAGGCCATATGTGCAATTTTAAATTAGATTTATACGAATAAATTGACCTTATATACCTTCTGAGTTATCTAAAACCAAACGTCGTGCTAAACGCTGATTCCATGATTGTTGGTATCCTAGTATAGCATCAATCCCTGGATCTTGTTCCCTATATGCTAAATTCCCTGTATCGATAATAATGCGATAGTTGAAATCAGATCTGTTAGTTATTAGCTAAACAATTTACTTATTTTTTAAAAAATGGTAAGTCTATAGATATGTGAAACAGAAAACTTTCAAATTAAATTTGAAAAAACAAAGATTTCAAATTAATTTGTCACACCATTTTGTTATATTTATAAATTTGATAGTTACAATAAGGGATTTGAAAAGTGGATATTTTTGTTGAAAATACCAGAAAATGTTAGTTGAACTACAAGACTCTTGTTATGCACAATTTATTGCATCCTTATATGATAGGATTTAAAATATAATCTCCTTTTTTAACTATGTATGTACTTGTAAAATACTCTAGCACTAACTATGTCGATTAGTAGTTTATTTCTCAAAAAAAACTATGTGATTGAGTACTAACGATGTGATAGACAACCATTGCAATATATAAATATATATATATATATATATATATATATTTCTTAATTCTTTTATATTCAATTATTACAATAAGTGAGAAGAGAGGAGAAAATTTGAATAACAATTCTTCTCAAGAAGAAGATTAGACAATACCACTAAATTACAAGATTATGAATTCATTTAATTCTTAAATGAGTTCTTGACATATAAAACATTTGCTTCTGGTGGATATTAATAAATACTTTTTTATTTATAGAAACAATAAATACTCATTTAGTTCAATTTCCTAACTCTGGATTAGATGCTTACATAATAACATGTTACAAGCATTATTCAAATAATAAAACGCAAGTGACAGGCTCTCCCAAGTAGGAGTCATTTTCTCTCGAAACTTCTCGAGCGCTTCTCTCTACCCAGATAGTAGATTTTCGTTTCTTTTGGAAAAGCTAGTTTCTCTTTTCTAATCTTCTGTAGATATTCGTTCTAGGAAGTCAATCGGCCATGGAGGAAGATTTAATTGAAGAACTCAAGCACATGAAGCTAACAAAAGAAGAAGAAACACAGATTGCGATATAGGGGAAGGCAGAAGGGAGCTGATTGAAGAGTGCGAATTGAGTCTGGTGGGAAGATTACTGTCGGACAGGAAGCAAAATCAGAGAGCGTTAAAGAGCACGCTGCGATCGGCATGGAAAACAGGGTCAGATCTGAGAATCGTGGATGTAGGGAATGATACTTACCAATTCAAATTTTCAAGCGAATATCAGATGAGATGGGTCGAGAATAACGGTCCATGGAATTTTGAGAACAATCTATTGCTTCTCAAAAGATGGGAAAAGGGGATGACAGCACATAACATCTCCTTCACCCATTCTCCATTTTGGCTACAAATTTGGGGCTTGCCGTTTGATATGATGTCGGAGAAAATTGGAAGGGACATTGGCAATAGCATCGGTAATTTTGTGACTGCGGATTCGAAGTCATGGTCTTCAGATCAAGCGAAATTCATGAGAATTCGTGTGAACATCCCGTTGGATAGACCACTAAGGCGGTGCGGAGTTGTGGCTAGCCCGGAAGGGGAGAAATTTCAAGTCTATTTCCGCTATGAGAGACTCCCTGTCTTTTGTTTTCTTTGTGGAGTAATGGGGCATGATGTTCGGCATTGTCCATGCCTGGAAAGACAAACAGAAGAACTTCCCCAATATGGTGATTGGTTGAGAGCTCAGGGGGGAAGTAAGATTGGTAGTCAAAGGAAGGATCAAGCAAAGACAACGGCGATGGGACAAAATGCACCACCGGAGATAGCAGGAAAGGGAGATCAGGATGCAGAGAGGAGGAGTCTGGAAATGAGCGGGAATCCCGAAAAGCAAAAGGTTAGTAGAAACTCTACTAGTATGTCAGATACTGATAGTGACTTGTCAAAATCTTTATTTCAAATTCAAATTCAAAATTCTCAAACTAGAGAGGTAGAAACGGAGAGGGTGGGCCTAGAAAAAGCAAAAGCAAGTAAAGTAATGTCTGGGCCGAAGGGAAGTATAGACCTGAGCAGTAATATCTGGGAACCATCATTGGGCCAGGAGCACTCGATAAGTGCAGAAAATGAGGAAGTAACCAGCCCAATAAAAACCCAAAAAGATCCAGTTGGAGAACAGAGTGATAATAATGAAATAGAGAAAGCCCAAAATAGAAAAGGAAGGTGGAAGAAGTTAGCCCGTGGTCAACAAACAAGTAAGGGAATAGTAATGGAGTTCAATGATAATACAGTGGGGATAAAGCGTAGTCTCTGGGCAGAGGAAGAAGATGAGGAAGGCAGGAAAAAGAAGGCACGTACAGGTGATTCAGTCTCTCTTAATTTAACGGCGGTGGCTGCTAGGCAGCACCGCCGAGAGCCATGAATTCCCTAAGTTGGAATTGCCGGGGAATTGGGAATCCCCGGACAGTTCGAGCGTTGCGCGATTTAGTGCAACGATGGAATCCCAAAATTATTTTTCTAATGGAGACAAAAACTAGTGTTAGAAGGATGACAAAAGTAAAAGAAAGGATTGGTTTCCCAAATGGTTTAATTGTCCCTAGTGAGGGTAAAAGTGGTGGAATTGCCCTGTTATGGATCAGAGAAGTGGAGGTAGAAATAAAAAGTTTTTCGAGGTCCCATATTGATGCGGTTGTGACAGCTCATTCCCGGAACCTGAGATGGAGACTCACAGGATTTTATGGGAACCCAGATACAAATTTAAGAAGAGAGTCCTGGAATTTACTTAGAATGTTGAATTCTCAATACCAGATGCCATGGATGTGTATGGGAGATTATAATGAAATTCTGTTAGCAACTGAGAAATGTGGAGGACTGGAAAGATCCCAAAACCAGATGGAGGGTTTTAGAAGTGTAGTTAATGAATGTGGTTTTCAAGATATGGGATACGTGGGGCCTAAATTCACTTGGTGCAATCGAAGATCTGATGGGGAGAGAATTCGGCTTAGATTGGATAGGGTGTTGGCTACAGCTGATTGGATGGAGCTCTATCGTACATCAAAGGTATTCCATATAGTGGATTCGACCTCGGACCACTGTGCTCTCTTATTAACAGACCAACAAGCCTCACCCAATCGGGGAAAGAGACGATTCCATTTCGAGGCAGCCTGGATCAGATATGAGAAATGTAGGGAAATCATTCAGGAAGTGTGGAAGAACCATTCTGGGCTGCATTCTTCAAGTGGGCTAGTAGAAGGGTTAAATGATTGTGCTTCTGGATTAGCAAGTTGGAATTATTCTGATCTAGGCCATATTCCACGGAAAATTCAAGAAAAAAGAAAGAGCCTTCAAGCTATGATACAGGCTGATCTGGATGGGAGCAATGGGGAAGAAATTGACAGGATGCGCAAGGAAATAAATGAGCTCCTGGATGTGGAAGAAACAAAGTGGCATCAAAGATCAAGGGTTCTATGGTATCAAAAAGGGGATAGGAATACCCAATTCTTCCACCATAAAGCAACCCAGCGTAAGAAGAAGAATGAAATTAATGGGCTGTGGGACAAAGAAGGAAAATGGTGTGAAGGAACGGGGGAAATTGCTAATGTAGCTGCTGATTATTTCAGGGAGTTATTCACAACTTCTTCCCCAACTAGAGATAATGAGGTGGCTGATCTGATACCAAGGAAGATCACGGAAGAGATGAATGAGCACCTTACAAAAGAATTCCACAAGGAGGAAATTGTCCAAGCCATCCACAGTATGCATCCGACAAAAGCTCCAGGACTCGACGGTATGCCTGCTATCTTTTATCAAAAGTATTGGGATATTATTGGTGATGATGTGTCTAAAACAATCCTTAATATCCTTAATTCAAATGCACCAATGGCAGATTTGAATAAAACAAATATAGCCCTTATCCCTAAAATAAAAAACCCAACAAAAATGAGTGACTTTCGACCCATCAGTCTATGCAATGTATCCTATAAGATAATATCCAAAATGCTTGCTAATAGGCTTAAACCTATTCTATCCACCATTATTTCAAAAAATCAAAGTGCTTTTGTTCCTGGCAGACTTATAACTGATAATGTTCTTGTAGCTTTTGAAATTATGCATTATTTAAAGAAAAGAAAGGGAGGGAAGGACAGTTATATGGCAGTAAAACTCGACATGAGCAAAGCTTATGATCGGGTTGAATGGGGTTTTTTAGAAAAAATAATGAAGAAATTGGGCTTTGATGATAAATGGATTAGTTTAATTATGAAATGTATTTCTACTGTTTCTTATGTTGTGCTTATCAATGGGGAGGCTCATGGATGTATAACCCCTACAAGGGGTTTGCGTCAAGGAGACCCCATCTCTCCATACTTATTCCTCCTTTGCTCTGAAGGTTTTACAGGATTGATAATGGAGGCAACTAGGAACAATAAGCTTTCTGGAATTTCAATATGCAGAGGCAGCCTAAGAATAACCCACCTCCTGTTTGCTGATGATAGCATATTATACTGCAAAGCTTCAGGTTTGGAAAGTAGGGAGCTTGTAAATATCCTTCGGAGGTATGAAGAGGCGTCGGGTCAGAAAATAAACACAGATAAGTCATCTGTGTTTTTCAATCAAGATGCAGATGAAGAAACAAGAAGTGAAGTTAAGGATATTCTTGGCTCAATGCTTGATGCCCATCCGAAAAAATACCTGGGACTTCCATCCTTAATTGGTAGATCAAAGAAACAAATCTTCAATGAAGTAAAGGAGAGGGTGGGAAAGAAGCTAATGGGATGGAAAGAAAAAATGCTATCCATAGGTGGAAGGGAGATTCTGATAAAAGCAGTAGCTCAGGCTATACTAACATATACAATGGGATGTTTCTTGCTCCCAAAAGGGTTATGTGAAGACATTGAGAGAATGATGAGAAATTTCTGGTGGGGACAAAGGCAGCAAGAGTCTAAAATTGCTTGGGTTGGATGGTCTAAGATGTGTAAATCAAAAAGAGAAGGAGGTATGGGTTTTAGGGATCTCAATGCTTTCAATTTGGCGATGTTGGCAAAGCAAGGCTGGCGAATGTTAGTAGATCCATACTCACTGATGGCTCGCTTATACAAAGCAAAATACTTTCCTAATAGTGATGTCCTAAGTGCAAAAATAGGGAGCAACCCATCCTATGTTTGGAGAAGCATACATCAAAGTCTAGAAGTTTTGAGACAAGGTACAAGGTGGAGAGTTGGAAATGGGAAGTTGATTCATATCTGGGATGATAAGTGGCTGCCAACTCCTTCAACATACAAGGTTGTTTCTCCACCAAAAGATTTTGGAGATTTTTCAATGGTGTCTGCGCTCATTGATACGGACAGAAAAAGTTGGAGGAGGGATAGACTTGAGAACATTTTCCTACCCTTTGAGGTGGAAACAATACTTAACATCCCTATTAGTTTTCATCTTCCTGAAGACTCTATAATCTGGATGGGCAATAAAAAAGGGTCCTTTTCAGTGAAAAGTGCCTATTATGTGGCTAGAAGGATCCTAGAAAAAGAAGACCATGGAGAATCCTCGTTAGGCGATGTATGTGCCCCACTGTGGAAGAGGATGTGGCAGTTGAATATCTCGGAGAAAATTAGAATATTTGCATGGAGATTATGTATGAATGCAATCCCCACATTAACCAATTTGTTCAAAAAAGGAATCCAAATGGATGTCACATGTCCCATCTGCAAAAAAGATCCTGAGTCAGTTGAGCATGCAATTCTGAGATGTGTTTCTGCTAAGGCAGTGTGGGCTAAATGGATTGACTGTCCTATCAAAATCCTTGATTGCAGCCTGGATGTCACTGAACCAGCTTTATGAACCAGGGAACTCAAAGTGACCTGGAGAAGTTTTTTGGGGTGGCCTGGTCAATTTGGTATAATAGGAACCAGGTGGTGAATGAGGATTGTGGAGCAGCTGCTGAGCATGTCTGGGGATTAGCATTCCGTCTGATAGAAGACTTCAAGGAGGCTAATTTTCAAATAACAAAACAAAAGGAGACAAAGGATAGGGCCTGGAAACCTCCACCTAAGGATATCTATCTTATAAATGTGGATGGGGCAGTACCAGCTATGGAAGGTAACTCAGGAATTGGAGTTATAATTAGAGATTGGAATAATCAAGTTGTTGCAGCTTTGAGTATGCCTCTTTCGGGTAGATTTGCAGTGGAAGAGACTGAGGCAATTGCTATGGAGCAGGGCATTGTTCTTGCAAAGGAGCTGGGACTAAATAAAATTATATTGGAAGGAGATTCAATGCAAACTGTTCAAGCAATCTGCAGCAAGGATGTTTGGGGAGTTGCAGGCCATTTAATTCATGGCATTTTGCAGGGAATGAATGGCTTCAATTATGCAGAAGCTAGGCACATCTGCAGGAATAGCAACAAAATAGCCCATGAGCTAGCTCAACAGGCCAAAATTTCAGGAGAGGAATGTAAATGGATTGGTGTGGTCCCTGAGAATATAGCAAATTTGTGTAGGCTGGAAGGGATCTAGTGTTTTATTTTGTTTCTTTTCTTTCCTGTTTTTTTGGCTTGGCTATCTATGGTCTCTGTTGGTGCGTTGTCCTGCTGTTGGTGGTGTTTGTTTTCTGCTATGTACTCTTTCTGTTTCTGATTAATGAAAATTCAGTTTCAAAAAAAAAAAAAAAACGCAAGTGACAAGCATTCCAATCAGATCATTAAAATCGCATTCTAGTAATGCGTCAAAGATATTGTTTAGGACATTATTGTTGCACCGAATCTGATCCAAATCATTCTTTAGTGGGACTCGTAACAAGTCAACTTTTGCGACACCAATTTGATTTTCTATTGGTGAAGGCCTATTTTTTTTTTAAATAAAAAGGTCGTTGTTATTACTATTTAGTTTAACCCTTAATGACAATATTTTACGCTAAAGGGATAAAATATTTTGTTCTATAAAGTGGTTAAGAAGGAGCGCGAGTCTTTTTCACGTCATCACGTATGGTTGTAATGAAATATGGGCATGGCACATAAAACTCTTTTCTTATTATTATTATAATATTATTTACTGTCACTTACATCAAATATTTGAACTTTAAACCTTTTATTCAAAAAAAAAAAATTAATTAAGTTAACTGGAACTCACAATAATGTCATTTTCAAGTCAAATGAAATGGAAATTAACTTGCTATGTGCAAATTTAGAATTTTCCAATTAGCTTAGAAGTTCTGGAGAACATCTGCCTTTCACATACATGAAATGTTTTTGTTGAGGTTGTGGGAGTGGACCCACTGTTTCTCTTATGTTTTGTTGTGCTAAGTCTAGTTCATCGAACCAAACAAAACTTAATTAAACCTAATTACTTTTAGGAGCATCACAATTGAAAGTTGGATTATTTGAAAATTTTGGTTCAAAAGCAATTTTTGAAAAACTTTTTCAATAGTCTTTAGGATTAGATAACATAAACAAGCTCAAGAAATGATGGAAAATAGAAATGACACTGAGATGGTCAAAACTGACAAAAATGCACCGAATGCACCAAATGGACTGAAGTAGACCAAAATAGATCGAAGTAAACTAAATGGACCAAGTGGACTAAATATGACCGAATAGGACTAAAGTGGACGGAATAGGACCGAGTTTGACCGAATAAGATTAAAGTGGACCAAATAAGACTGAATGGACTGAATAAGAATAAAGTGGACTGAATGGACCGAATAGGAATAAAATGGACCGAACCGAATAGGACTGAAGTAGACCGAAGTGGACTAAACAAGACTAAAGTGGACCGATTAGGACCAATGATGACTGAATAAAATCAAAGTGGAGCGAAGTAAACAAAATGGACCGAATAGAACCAAACTTCACTGATGTGGAACAAATAAGACCGATTAGACCGAATAGGACCGGAATTTTTTTTTTAATTTATAAATATTAGTCTTTAGACACCTAAAGTATTTTTTTTATATGTATTTCCTAAGAAATATAAAAAGCATTATCAAAGGATTTGAATTTTATTGCATTTTTTTTAGCTATGCTACTCTTTAAAATATATATATATATATATATATATATATGATATGTGCATGACTCCATTTCAATATGTGGAATTTTTATTAATAAGTAAAAAAATTTAATCTATAGTTTACTTATTCAATATTTTGAAACTAAATGGGTTGAAAAAGAAGCCCTCAACTTTGTCAATAGCCTTTTGTATTAAATTTTAGTTCTATAATAAATTATTTAGAAATAAGATTTCTATCAACATAATTTTGTGAATTTCGTGACTTTCATACGACAAAATATTTTGTCAACACTTCTAAAATACTTGAATCTACAAAATGTGCCCTTAAAAATTAGAGAGGAAAAAAAAAGAGCTATTAATAATCAATAATTGCATCAACCATCAAACAACTTTAATTAATTTTATGGGAAATATTCACCAAAAAATCGGAAAATATTATATCAAGACCAATAAATTTTATCTACTTGTAAATATTATAAGTAGATATAGTTTAATAGTACTATTTATTATTATATAGAGTTTTATATTATTACTATTATATTTTTTTTGTTCTATTTTAGGCTGAAATTTGCTAGAAAGTTTTTTTTTTTTTTTTTTTTTTTTCTTATAGGTAAAATTTGTTAGAAATTTTTATCCCATTTGAAAGGATAAGTTGGAAATATCATAATGCGAAAAACAATTAGGTGCACCTAAGGACTAAGTAATGTTCAGTGATTTTTCCACTCAATAGTATGATACAAAGTACTCAATACTATACTAAAGACCGTTGCGGTTTGGCAAAGAAATAAAATAATTTGATACTAGTATATATTGGTATATCTGTAAAAGAAAAATATTGTTAAAGTTTATTTTAATTTGTTTTAAGTTTAGTTAATAACATTGAATAGTTAATATAATACATGTCACCAGTTAATTGGTTCAACTAGAAAATGAAATAGTATGATGTGGACATGTCAGCAAACCACTAACGGTGGGGTTGCTTTTGCTAACGAAACTTCAAGATTTAAATTTAAAAATAACATAATAATTGTTGAGAAACAAGGTGGCCAAGCAACCGTGTTTATTCGTATAATGTCAATGCTCTTAGATGCAACAGTGTTTGTTATAATAACGTCAATGCTAATTACTAGATGTGATATTTTAGCCCCCAGGAATTGCTGGGCAATTTGGACGAACAGAAACAAAGTGATATGTGAAACTAGATGTACGAAAATATAAATGTTAAGATTTATGATTGCAGAAGTTTTTTTTAGAATAATAAATTAAACACTCAAGTAGAAAATAACAAATACATTGTCACCACACTCAAGTAGAATACACAAAATTTCTCGATATAGTTTATTTACTGATACTTTTTTTTCTTTTCTTTTGAGGAACAATTTACTGATACTTAAAGCATATATTAGAGACATTTTACTGCACACGCTACTCTTCTATTTCACTCTTTAATTTTAATTTTTATTTTTTTAAGTGCTTATACACTTACTGGATTGATACTACACTTATTAGATACACTTTCATGTGCCAAAATGAAAATATACCCCTTTCGCTCAAAATATGTAGCAAATGCCCCTATTATGAAACCATTTAGGAAAATGCATCTATTTTAAACTCGATTTTCTAAAAAACGAGTTTCAATAAAAAAAAATTAAAAAAAAAACTAGATTTTTAGAAAATCGAGTTATAGGCAATCAAACTTAAAAAATAAAAAACAAAAAACAAAACCTACATGGAACTCGAGTTCCATGTAGTTTTTTTCAAGTAACTTGATTTTCTAAAAAGCAAGTTTCAAATATTCCTAAAGAGTTTCAGAACAAGAGCATTTTACTCATTTACTGGAATTTTTGGACGAAAGGGGTATTTTGCTATTTTTTTTCCCACTTTCATGCATACGGTAGAATAATTGAGCCATATCTAGAACTCGTGAAGGACAAACCTATACTACACAAAGTGACAAAGAAGCATAGAGATAATTCAAACAAGACTTTAAAAGCCGCTATAACCTACATGTTGAAAATCTAGCATGCATGGAATAAGCAAGTCAAGAAAATCAATTTCTCTTCATTTTGAACTCTTCCATCTCCGCTAGTTAGCTTTCTTCACAATTTGAATGTGAAAGATAATAAGTTAATACCATGCAAAAAAAAAACACACATGCAATTTTCTTTAAAGAAAATCACAGTCCAATTGTAAATGTCCGTAATGAATAATGAGTAATGACACCGACCTTAATATACCTTTAACCAAACTTTGTGCCAAACTCCAAGCTATAGTTGGATACAAATCCTTTTGTTTTCGTTTATTGAAAGTATATGGTTTATGTTTGTCAAAAAAAGAAAGTATATGGTTTATGATTTCGTTAATATTTGTGAACTAGCTAGTAAATATGGGGGTCTTTCTTTTAAGAAAAAAACTTAGGGGAGATATTCTAGTTGGCTTATATTCTTATTGTAAATAAAAATTGTTTATATATATATATATATATATAAATTTGCAATATCATTTCCTAGATCGTAGACAAAACCAAAACGCAAGTCATTCTCACATAACACGATTTCCTTCTAAAGAAAATATCTGGCATGAAAACAAAGTATAGGTAACTTTCTCAGTTCTTAGTAAATTCCTTGAAGATGAAAGGCTTGGTACACTTAAAAAGACAGGAACGTCTAGTTAAGCCCTGTGATTGTTAAGCAACTTGCAAACATCAAGAAATTATTATGCCCCTGAGGATCAAGGTGTACACAATAATTTTTGCAACGAAAATATTAAAATTATTTCAAATTTTAGTACAAAAAATTTACAATCTAATGTGGTACCGGTAAGAATATATTGTTACTACTTAAACAACATAATAAATGACTATTTGAGATTTCTTTATTTATTTTACTTTTTTAGTGATAGGTAATTAGTCAGTTTAAGGCTTAAGTATTAAATCCTTGGAAAATTCTTACTTCCACCTACTGGATTCCTCTACCTCTCATAGGAGGATAAGGGAGTTCCCCTTAAGAGCATTAGTATTGGTGGTGCTAAAAAACTATATTGCTATTTTTAGCACCACTAATACTAAAAAAGCATGCTGCAATGGTGGTGTCATAACTAAAATTTTTTAGTTTCTTGTTACAGTACATAGCCATCTATAGCTGTGCACTAGCAAAAAAGCTAAAGCAAAAAATTGTATTTTATTACACTTCCAAGCTCTCTCTCTCCCTTGCACGCTCTCATCTTCTTCTTTTCTTTTTTTTCTTTTCCTCTTTCTCTCTTGCATGCTGTTTTTTTTTTTTTTTTTCTTGCACACTATTTTTCAGCTAATGACTCTCAGCACTCTTCAGTTTTCAGATTTGGTATGTTGGGTTGTTTATGGGTTTTGTAAATTAGAATTTTGTAAATTTTTTTGATTTTTTTTTTATTTTGCAAAGTTGTGTGTTAGTGTGTTTAGATTTGAAGAAAAATAGAAGGTCAAACCCACTGCAATAGCAGTTGTGATGGTTATTTATTGTAGTGGATATATATTATTTTATTGTATTGAAAGCTAAAATAAAATCACTGATGTTGAGTGCTTTGTAAAGTGAGAAGGTAAAATAAATAAAGTAACTTTTTGTAATATCAAATAGCTAAATTTATGGCTCAATCAATGTGGATGCTCTAAGCATGAAATGTGGTCCAATAAGACTCCAAACGCTGGCCTTTGAGAAAGTAAAAAACTATTGCTATCTAATTGTTAGTGTACACGCCAGCTCTAGGCCCACTATGGTTTATTTGTCCATCACATATATGTCTTGTACTACACACATACCTCTCATATTTACAGCCCTCATATTATGATGTACTACACATACAACAACATTCATATAAATTTGTAAGATAAATATTATGTCTATAGCATTTCACAATAAATAATAAGTAACTTGTTACTATCTATTTTTTATGGGCAAAATAAGTAATTTTAGTTATTGGTAGGCGAAAAAATAATTTTAATGGTATGTTCAAATTAGAACAAATAACAACTTACCATTATAAAAATGTTGTGGAGCCCTTCAAAATTCCCTTTACTAGTTTTACGCATATACAAATACAATAAAATACAATAGAATGATTTCACAATTCTAAGAGTCTGTTTGGGATCTGCTTATTTTATTGAAATTGAAAATTTTTTGCCGAAAGTACTGTAAATAAAGGTAAAAGTTAGTTGAAATAGTATTGTGAAACCCATGAATAATACCAAAAAGTGTAGTGGGTCCCATGAATAGTAGAAAAAAAAGTTGAATAGTAAAATAAGTTGCCTTTTTAAGCTGGAGCCTTCTATCTTTGACGTAAAAAAAAAAAAAAAAACTAGAGCCAAACGCACACTAAGGGTCTGTTTGAGATCCACTTATTTTGCTAAAACTGAAAACTTTTTGCAAAAAGTACTGTAGATAAAAGTAAATGTTAGTTGAAATAGTACCGTAAGACCCATAAAGAGTACTAAAAAGTGTAGTAAGACCCATGAATAATACAAAAAATAAATTGAATAGTAAAATAAGTTGGCAAAAATAAGTTAGCCATACAGACATTAAGTGAGCGTTTGGATTCAGATTATTCCTGTTGCGTTTGCTTTTTTTTTTTTTTTTTTAACCAACGTCTCTTGCACTGTTCATGGTACATGAACAATGTATTTAGGCAAATGTATAGTAACCCACGCGTGAACAGTAACTTTTTTTTTTTTTTTATTGTTTTCAGTTTTCAACAAAATAAGCAGTATTTAAACGGACACTAAGCTTGATCTTTTACCCATTGCTTTCTTATATCTCACTAGGTACAAAGACAAGAAGAACAAAGCAAATTCGAGTTAATGGACCACCAAGCATTTTGGATAATACTTCCCATCGTGTGGGCATGCATTACTGTGCTCACCTCCGCTCTAGGGGGCCGGAAGTCTGGCTCTTCCAGACTTCCCCCAGGTCCCCACCCTTTTCCGATCATCGGAAACATCCTGGAGTTGAGCAACAAACCCCATCAAGATGTTGCCAAGCTCTCCAAAACCTATGGACCCCTTATGACTCTCAAGCTAGGGAGCATAACAACCATAGTCATTTCCTCTCCAGACATAGCCAAAGATGCACTGCAAAAAAATGACCAAGCCTTCTCCGGCCGAACTATCCCGGACACCGGCCGTGTATTTGACCACCACAAGGTTTCAATAGTGTGGTTGCCTGCATTGGCTCGTTGGAGGAACCTCAGGAAAGTTTCTGCCACGCAAATATTTGCTCCACAACAACTTGATGCCACACAAGCCCTTCGACAACAAAAGGTGCAAGAATTACTTGACCATGTTAACCAATGTTGCAGCAATGGTGGGAAAGTGGTTGATATTGGTCGAGCAGCCTTCATTACAGTACTTAATGTCATATCAAACACATTTTTTTCCATTGACTTGGCCCATTATAGTTCAGATTTATCGGGACAAGATTTCCAGGAGCTTGTATGTGTTGTCATGGAATTAGCTGGAAAGCCTAATATTGCAGACCATTTCCCAGTACTTCGTTTAGCTGACCCACAAGGTGCACGACGAAGGATGACAATTTATTATGGCAAATTGATCGAGATTTTTGACGGAATCATCAATGAACGAGTACAATTAAGAGCTTCAAAGGGTTCTAATGCAAGAAACGATTTACTAGATTCCTTTTTTCAATCTTGCTAAAGATGATAATTCAGAATTAAGCCGCGATGATTTCAAACATTTGCTTCTGGTATTGACTAATTGCCTTATAGCTTTGCTTTTGGTATTGAATTCCATAATATAAGCCTTTTAAACTCATCTCTTGAGACTATGTTCCAAGATATACTCTTTAGGTAGTTATAAGCCATCATGATTTTTTTTTTTTTTTTGATACGGTATAAGCAATCATGAATATTATTTCTTTTCAACCATAAATAAGTTGTGGTATCTACAGCAAGTTCATTACGCAAGACCTGTATAACATTTTTCCTTCAGGTAATTAATGGTATGACTTTAAATTTTAAGAGATTTCATACTTAATTCCATCTGCTTGATGCTATAAATAAATTATCACTTACTTAAAAATCATAAACCATTGGAAACTAATAAATTTAATCGTTTAATCATAATTCTTAATTGCTCTTTCTGAAATCCTATTGCAAGGAGGGGGATAATATTTTCCGAGGAATGACGGAAAACCAACAGTTTATTCACTAGTTTTATTGTAGTCGCGTTCTCCTAAATTAACCTTATCAAAAGCAAATGATAAGAGTATTACTTTCTGTCTTTATTAGTTTATAGCAAACTTAATCAAGTGTTCTTAACTAGCTCTCATACTATTTTGTACCAGGATTTATTTGTTGCAGGGGTTGACACAACATCAAGCACAATTGAATGGGCAATGGCAGAGTTACTTCGCAACCCTGAAAAAATGGCAAAGGCCCGAGATGAGCTAGAAAAAGTCCTGGGCAAGGATGGGCTTGTTCAAGAATTGGACATCTCTAAGTTCCCATTTTTACAAGCAATAGTGAAAGAAACCCTTCGTTTGCACCCACCAGCACCTTTCCTAGTTCCCCACAAGGCAGAAACCGTTGTAGAAATGTGTGGCTTCACTGTGCCCAAAAATGCGCAAATTCTAGTCAATGTGTGGGCAATGGGGCGAGATCCAAGCATATGGACGGACCCTAATATATTTTTGCCTGAAAGGTTCTTAGAGCGCACCACTGACTTTAAAGGTCAAGACTTTGAGTTGATTCCATTTGGAGCTGGAAGAAGGATTTGTCCTGGATTACCATTAGCTAACAAGATGGTACACTTGATGTTGGCATCTCTTGTTCATTGCTTTCATTGGAGACTTGCGGATGAGATGAAGCCAGAAGATATAGACATGAGTGAGACCTTTGGAATGACCTTACACAGGTCTGAGCCTCTCCGGGCTATTCCCATCAGGTTATAACTTCTATTATTTTCGTAGCCAATTATATTTGCCTGTGTGTAGAATCGTTTAATATATGTTAGGATTTTCTGTAAGCAATAAGCATGACAAAGATCACTGTATGCAAGGTATCGTACTTCATTGGTACCAAAAAATAAAAAAGTTTTAAACTTCTTGACGCTGTGTGACAAAAAATTTAAAGATAATATAATAATTGTTCAATAACAAGGGTGGACATGCGACTATTTGGATTGAGCTTATTTTTGCTGAAACTGAAAACTGAAACTGAAAACATTGTAGCAAAATAATTTTTAAATATGTGAATAGTATCGTGGGACCCATTTTTAATGAAAAAGTTGCTAAAAAGTGGAATTTGTGGGTCCGTGAACAGTGTATGAATGCACTGTTCACAGTTGATTTAGTCAAAATATGCGGCTATAGTAAAAAAAAAAAAAAAAAAAAAATTTCAGAAAACGCAGCTTGGATTCAGCGGAAAACGCTGAATCCAAACGGCCTCTATGTTTATTCTATTAAAGTCAATTTTCTTGAATGTGAATCATGTGAACTATTAACCCTCAATCATTTCTGGGCCATATGGACAGACAGAAACAAAGCCATGTGTGAAATTTTAAATTAGACTCATAAGAATATGTTGACCTTATATACCTTAAGTTCTAACCAAACGCCGTGCTATCTCAATGATTGTTGGCTAACTTGGCTTCCTAGTATAACGTCAATGCCAGGATCTTGTTTCCTATATATATGCTGTGTACTGGCTTGAGTGGCTTCCTGAAATCCCCTGTATCGATAATAATGCGATAGTTGAAAGTTCATCAGATCTGTTAGCTACTAGCTAAACAAGACAAAAGGTAAGTCCATAGCTATGTGAGACACTGTAAACTTTCAATTTTGGATTGGAGGAATCTCGTTCAAAACCTATTCATAAAACCATTCAAGTGTATCACTTAAATAAGTTAAATGACTTATCCAGTGGCGGAGCCACATGTATCCTTGGGGGGGCCTTGGCCCCTCCAAAATTTTTAATTTTTTTTAACAATTTATGCATTTTTTATAAATATTTAAAGGTTATATGAAAAAACATAGGAGTTGGCCCCCAAAAGAAAGCATTGATCAAATAATTTAGTAATTTTCCCTAAAAAATAGAGAGTTTAGAGTTGATATACAATTGTAATAGAATGAAATAGTTAGGTAGTAAATTTTGTGAGTAAATAGTGGAAGTGTGGAACTCCTAATTTTTAGCTCAATTTCAATTCCAATTCCAATTAATATGTTCAAATCATTCAACATTGATAATATATGCAATTTGGTTGAAATTTCCTATTCTCAAGATTTTATCAAGAAATAAAAAAGCTCATATGATACTTCAATTATAACATTATGATATTGATTTGTCAAACATGGATGAAGTTTTGCAAACAATTTATATATTTTATATTTATACACACATACACATATATTATGTGGATTTTTTAGGAGAGTGTTTATTTTTTATTTGAGTTTATCTTGACAGAATATATAGTTCGGCCCCCCCAACTCAAGATTCCTGGCTCCGCCACTGGACTTATCAAATACGATATATGACTAAAAGTATACGTGGATGATTTTATTAATCACCATATAGTGTGTTGAAGGAATTTTCCTTCAAACCAATTTGGAGGTAAATAGTTTCCAATTAGAAAAATGGTGTAGTTGCCATATGATATAAATAAGGAAAAAAATTTCAAGTTCCAACCAATTGGAACCAAATTTTGTCAAACCCATTATGTAGCAATTTTTTTTTCTCTTTTTTTTTTGAACAAGTTACAACCTGACAATTGATGAAACGATCCATGTGTACTTTTAGTCACATGATCTATCTAATGATTCATATGATTTGTTTCAATAATACACGTTAATGTGTTTATGAATGATCACGTAATAGATTAGAGGAGATTCCTCCAATCCAATTTAGAGGAAAAACTTTGTTAGATAAAATAAAAGTATTAGTAGAGGGCTAAAGAAAACAAGTATGTAATTAGTATGGTATATTATTTGTATAGTGAAGAAGAAAGAAAGTTTGCAAGAGAGTGAGAAGAGCAAATACACAAAAGAAAACTCTTGCAAAAAAGACCAATTTAGGAATAAGCATATGATTGTTACACTATAATGGGGATTTTTTCTTTTTTGGGATAATCGCAAGACTCTTGACTCAACATAGGATACTTCTAAAGAAGCAAGTGTTACTGTTAGCTCCAAAGCTAAGGTTATTCTAGGAAAAGATGTTAATGAAAGTAAACATAGGAGGCAAAGAAACAATAATTATTTATTTATTTATTTATTATAATAAATTGATAATTACAATGGAAGTAGGAGATTTAAACCCTAAATATCTTCATTAGAAATAATAGAAGATGCTAACTAGGTTTAGCTATAAGCCTCTTGGTCGACAATATGTTGTTTGCATGGGGATTCTAGGGTTTTTTTTGGGGGGGGGGGGGGGGGGTGTGGGGAGGTCTTGATGGTAACTCATGTGATTTGTACATAAAAACTCAAGTGGATATCTATAAACCTAATGAGAATGGTGGGCTTGGGTAAGAAGATTATAGGATGTGAACAAAGAGGATAAATTCAATAATGATGTAATGTAGAAGTCCATAATTACACTATTTAATAAGATAATATCATTTCAAAAATGGTTAATTAAAAGTATAAAACCTGAAACACAAGATTACAATCTCATTAAGTCATACAAATATTTGAAAAAAAAAAAATCAAAATAGAAACTACCAAAGCATAGGAGTCACGGGCCACATCGGCAAACAAAGGCACCAAATCATGAGTTCTTCTATAGAAACACATTTTGCTACACATTTCGATATAACTTACACATTTGTCAATGTATAATTGGATTTCATCACTTACACATGAGACCACTATTGGTTCTTGTGAAAATTAATTCAATCGCCACATGACATGTGTATTAGTTGTAGCAAAGTATGTGCAATACTCACTTTTCAAAATACTCCATATTAGATTATTTATTTTACATTACATTTCATTAAAATATCAATTTTTCTTGATTTTTTTTAATTGTTTCTCTTTCTTCACACAAAACAACCATCATCCACTCTTTTTTTCATTCTCAACATACATAAAGAAATAATAAACAATTAAATGCAAATGAATAGTTTCTATGTAAATTTACACGATTACTGTAGCAAACTTGTAAATTTATATAGTTATACACAGATTGATGTGGATCATTTTTAGAAAAATTGTGTAAATTTTATACTTTTTTCTATTATACACGAATTGATGTAAATGCCAAACTTGCAAAAGAAGAAGAAAAAAAAAAAAAAAAAAACTTGATTTGTGATATCTTTTATTCTTCAACTTCTACTGAAGTTATCACAATTTTAAGTATTTTCCTTTTCATTCGGTCTTATTATCCTTCAATATGAAGTGAGAAAACTTAATTTCTCAAGTTCAAGACACAAAGGTGGTTTCTTTTAAATACAATTATCAAACCCTACCAAATTTCAGTCAGTTTTGATGACCCATGCTATGGATGAAACCAATCTATTAGGGATGAATGTTATAGCATGAAACCAATCTATTAGGGATGAATGTTATAGCATGAAACCAATCTATAAGGGATGAATGTTAACCATTAAAAAGCAACTTCAAACAACCGAGTGGACATAACTAAATTTTCTCCAATGAGTCGCATAATGCAATAATGAGGCTCAATTTTCAACAAATACAAAATTCTGAAGTAAGCTAAATTGTAAATTTTGCTTCAACATAGCATTTGAATTTGTTATTGTTATTTAAGTAGTTAATAAAGGGCATTGATGTATAAAATCCCATCAAATTTTATAAATTATATGTTGTGATGTACCCATGAATTGACTAAACCTAAAGGGTGTCCAAACTAACCTATGTTTAGGACACTTAGGCCCCGTTTGGTAGAGATGTTAAACAACTCATTTTCAGTTTTTAAACAACATTACACATTTTTTTACACAATTTTTCACCCACACGTATTTCGAAAAACTATAAACAACATTACTCAAACTCCTCTACCAAACGAGCCCTAAAAATTTAAAGGATTGAAAATTTAAATTAAAATAAAACTAGTCTCATCACATGTTCTCCGTGCATGCTCAAAGGGTTTTTCTTTTGTGGGCATATGTCAAAGTTTGTCATTCATCCAAATTTGAGGGTTTTACATTTATGCAGTAGTGTTATGCATTTGCCAACTATTAATATAGCTAGGAGTGTGATGAGGCTAGAACAAAAAATAAAGACCAAAATCTATTAGCTATCTAAAAAGCACCAATGCCCCTACATTACACATTTGGTTTATTGAGTCCCTTTATCTTCTTTCTTCCTTTTTTATTTTATTATTTTATTTTTAAAGTTTTGAACAGTTGTTACAGTGCCAATTTGGTTTGTTCAATTGGCACTATAGCTACAATGCTTTGGTTTCAACCTCTGCACTGTTGCTGCTTTCTTTTCCTTTTTTTTTTCCGCTACTTTCTTTGCTCTTTTTTTTTTTTTTCGGCGTAATATCGTCCTGTCCACTCTTTTTTTATTTATTTTATATATAAATTAAGATGTTAGTTAACACAATAAATTGTCACAATATTTTTGCAATTGTTGATATGTTAATTCCTTATAAGTTAAAATAAAATATCATACTAGAATCATCCACAACTAAAACTAAAGGTATTATGAAAAAAAAAAAGTGCTACATCCACAAAATTTTTCGCAATACTTTCACAACATTGTTCATCAGGCTTCTTCTTTTTTTATTCCACAAACCACAGTACGCCAGTTTTGGTTGTGCTACTTTTGTCTTTTCTTTTAAATATTTATATGTGTATGTACAGTTGCACTGACTTAACAAATTTTTACAATATTTTCACAATTATTGACAATTTGTACTGTTCATTGGGCATTTTTTTTTCACAATATGCTAGTTTTTCTTGTGTTTTAAATATTATATGTGCATAGACAATTACACTAACGCAACAAATTTTTATAATATTTTCATCATTATTGAGGTGCCAATTTTTTAAAGGTCAAAGTAAAATAATAAAATAAGAAACTAAGACCAATCACAACTAAAAATAAAGATATTATGAAAATGTTATAACATCTTCTTCTTCTCACAATATTTTCACAATCGCGAAATCACAGTTCCTTATAGATCAAAATAAAATAAAATAAAAAGAAATGTTATGTACATAAAATTTTCACAATAATTTTGTAACAAATTTTATGTGGCAAGGTATTTTTGAAGGATAAAAAAATACTATCAGTAGTGGGTTTAATTTAAAACCAATAACAACTTGTCATTTATAATTTGTTCTAAAAATGTTATGGATGTAGCATTTCTCTTAAATAAAATAAAAATATATTTATTCGGATCCTAAAAATAAAAGTATTGTAAAAATGTTTTAATATTTTTTTTGTATTCTTAGACTTCTTTTTTAGTAATTGGGTGAGCCAAAATTCACTGTACGTTTCACGCACAATTTTCTTGTATTGTCTTTTTTTTTTTTTTTTAATGCATAATTTTAAAACCAATAATAATTTTTTACCTAAGATTTGTTGTGAAAATGCTGTAGACGTAAAAATTAAATAATAAAATATGAAACCGAGACCTACCACAGCTGGAAATAAAAAATATTACAAAAATGTTGTGACATTTTGTTATATTCCTAAACTTCTTTTTTTTTGTGACATTTTGTTGTTTTCCTAGGCTTCTTTTTTTATTTTGTCAAATTTAGTAAGCCAAAACTCATTGTTTTAGGCACAATTTTCTTTAGTTGGCTTTTTTATTTTATTTTTAAATGCACGGTTAAAAGTAGTTAGCCCAATTTAAAACCATTAGTAATTTACAATCTAAGATTTATTATGAAAATATTATGAAAATTACATTACTCTAAAATAAAATAATAAAATATCAGACTATGACCCACCATAGCTAAAAATAAAGATATTGTAAAAATATCGTGACTTTTTGTTGTGTTTCTAGACTTCTTTTTTGGTTTATTCAATTTGTTGAACTAAAATTCATTGTTTAATGCATAATTTTTTTAGGTTGATTTTTTTTTACACATTGTTTCAAGTTTTTTTTTTTTTTTTAAATAAAAATAAACACACACACACACACACACATATTGTTTTACACACACATAACACACACACAAATTGATGAAGTAACACTTTCCTCCTTTATGTTTGGGTTAGTTGCATTCCCCCCTTAAACTAAAGTTGAATAATTTCATCATTTATATTTTGTAAATGAGTATATACCCCTATTGTTTCTCTCTTAGTTAAACCCTAACAAAATCTTATAATTCCTAAAATATTCCATTGTGCAATGTCTAATATACTCTTACTAAATTTTAATGTCCCAAAAAACTTCTGTGCATTTTGAATTTTATGTGGTAGACTAGTAGTCATGTTTGGAAAGTTAAAATGATAATATATGGTGTTCTATTTGTTACCTAGAGAACACTAATTTATTGAGTTTAAATTTTCTATACTTATAATTTTATCTAATAAAAACTTTGATGGCACATGTCTTTTGTTAATTTGTTCTTTTTTAAATTTATTTTCCTACTTAAAAGGGTATTCATTAAAATTAAGTAAGCTAAACATCGTAGTTAGACTCATAAAATAAGATAATAAGGAATGAAATATGAATAACAAAATCTTCATTGTAGATGATTGCAAATATTTAATTTAATGAAGATCTTCAAAAAAATTGTAACATATATTATCATTCATTGGGCCCATCAGCTCTTATAGCCTAGCCCAAATCCGAAACATACACTTAGTCTATAGGGTCCACTTTGGATTAAAGATATAAACCCACACACACATGTTCAGCCCACATACACATAAAAGGGATCCACCTATTAAAAAAAAGGGGTCCATCAGCTAGCCTTTTTTCCTTTAATTGCATTATGTCATCATATTTGCATTTTAATTTAGCAAAATATGGGTTAATTCTATACTAAAGTACTAAACAAAGTTTAAAAAAAATTTACCATATAACTCAGCACGAAGAGCAAACAAATTGACAGGATGAAAGAGTGCATGATTAGTTGATTACCAAAAACATGAATTTATTAACAGAAAATTAGAATGGCTGCTACATATTAACATGAAAAAATAAGTTTATAGATTAAATAGTAAACAACTTCTGATTAACGTGAAAATGAGACTATTATGCAAAAATTTCAAATTAATAAAATTCAAAATGGAAATTGTAAGACTTTATATCTTTGTGTGTGTGTGTGTTTTTTTTTTAATTTTTTTTTTTATAGCCAATATATGAAGTTCTGTTTTTATTAAATTTTGTATAATTTAAGTTTCTTAATAGTCACCCTGAAAAATATTCTTGGAGCCATCACTGTTGAATAAGAAATACTCTTAAAGCCGCCATGTTGAATAAGAAAGTCAAGAAAGGCAACTTAATTTCTTCATGTTGGACTCTTCCATCTCCGCTTGTTAGTTTTCTTCATAATATAAGTATCTCACAAGGTACAAGGACAAGAAAAACAAAGCAAAGGGATTTTTTTTTTTTTTTCCAGCCCCCCTCCCTACTTGAAATCATGAGTCCATCCCTGCTTCATGGTAAACTCTTTAATCTCTGCTACATATTAACATGAAAAAATAAGTTTATAGATTAAATAGTAAACAACTTCTGATTAACATGAAAATGAGACTATTATGCAAAAATTTCAAATTAATAAAATTCAAAATGGAAATTGTAA
Source organism: Quercus robur (assembly GCF_932294415.1). NCBI lineage: Eukaryota > Viridiplantae > Streptophyta > Magnoliopsida > Fagales > Fagaceae > Quercus > Quercus robur. The sequence continues at coordinate 21,651,419 of NC_065541.1, forward strand.
GACTTTATATCTTTGTGTGTGTGTGTGTGTGTGTGTGTGTTTTTTTAATTTTTTTTTTTATAGCCAATATATGAAGTTCTGTTTTTATTAAATTTTGTATAATTTAAGTTTCTTAATAGTCACCCTGAAAAATATCCTTGGAGCCATCACTGTTGAATAAGAAATACTCTTAAAGCCGCCATGTTGAATAAGAAAGTCAAGAAAGGCAACTTAATTTCTTCATGTTGGACTCTTCCATCTCCGCTTGTTAGTTTTCTTCATAATATAAGTATCTCACAAGGTACAAGGACAAGAAAAACAAAGCAAATTCAAGTTAATGGACTACCTAGTTACACTTCAGACAAAATTTTTGGGACCACCTTAAATTTTTTTAGGCTCAACATAGTTACACTTCAGACAAAATTTAGCAACAAACTTGGTTGTAGATTAAGACTACAACTCAACTCAATATTTTTTTATTGGATGTGAATTTTGCCAAATCCATTATTGGATTCATTTTTTTCTTAAATCCTCCATATTTGCAAAATTTCAAAAAGATGAAATATCAATAGCTATGTCATCACTCAATTCTTTAAATTTCGAAATTTTGTTGTCTAAAATTATACATAAAAAATAAGTTTATAGATTAAATAGTAAACAACTTCTGATTAACATGAAAATGAGACTATTATGCAAAAATTTCAAATTAATAAAATTCAAAAAGGAAATTTTAAGACTTTATATCTTTGTGTGTGTATGTTTTTTTTTTTTTTTTTAGCCAATATATGAAGTTCTGTTTTTATTAAATTTTGTATAATTTAAGTTTCTTAATAGCCGCCTGAAAAATATTCTTGGAGCTGTCACTAGTGTTGAATAAGAAATACTCCACCCGCCATGTTGAATAAGAAAGTCAAGAAGGGCAACTTAATTTCTTCATGTTGGACTCTTCCATCTCCGCTTGTTAGTTTTCTTCACAATATAAGTATCTCACGAGGTAGAAGGACAAGAAAAACAAAGCAAATTCGAGTTAATGGACTACCTAGCATTTTGTATAATACTAATTCCCTTCGTGTGGGCATGCATTGCTGTGCTCACCTCCGCTTTAGGAGGCCGGAAGTATGGCTCCTCCATACTTCCCCCAGGCCCCCACCCTTTTCCAATCATCGGAAACATCTTGGAGCTGGGCAACAAACCCCATCAAGCTATTGCAAAGCTCTCCAAAACCTATGGACCCCTTATGACTCTCAAGCTTGGGAGCATAACAGCCATAGTCATTTCCTCTCCAAACATAGCCAAAGAAGCACTCCAAAAAAAAGACCAAGCCTTCTCTGGCCGAATTGTCTTGGACATTAGCCGAGTATTTAACCATAACGAAGTTTCAATAGCGTGGTTGCCTGCATTGGCTCTTTGGAGGAACCTCAGGAAAGTTTGTGCCACGCAAATATTTGCTCCACAACAACTCGATGCCACACAAGCCCTTCGACAAAAAAAGGTGCAAGAATTACTTGACCATGTTAATCAATCTTGCAGCAATGGTGGGAAAGTGGTTGATATTGGTCGAGCAGCCTTCATTACAGTACTTAATGTCATATCAAACACTCTTTTTTCCATTGACTTGGCACATTATAGTTCAAATTTATCGGCTCAAGATTTCCAGGAGCTTGTATGTGCTATCATGGAAATAGCTGGAAAGCCTAATATTGCAGACTATTTCCCAGTACTTCGTTTAGTTGACCCACAAGGTGCACGGCGAAGGATGAAGATTTGTTATGCCAAATTGATCGAGATTTTTGACAGAATCATCAATGAACGAGTACAATTAAGAGCTTCAGAGGGTTCTAAGGCAAGAAACGATTTACTAGATTCCTTCCTCAATCTTGCTGAAGATGATAATTCAGAATTAAGCCGCGACGACTTCAAACATTTGCTTCTGGTATTGACTAACTTCCTTATAGCTTTGCTTTTGGTATTGGATTCCATAATATATAAGCCCCATCATGATTTTATTTTATTTTTTTTTTTTTTTTTGAGACGGTATAAGCCAACATGAATATTATTTCTTTTCAACCATGCTTTGGTCATCCAAAGAAGTAAATATGTTCTGGTATCAACAGCAAGTTCATTACGCAAGACTTGTATAACATTTTTCCTTCAGGCAATGGTATGACTTTAAATTTTAAGAGATTTCATACTTAATCCCATCTGCCTTGATGCTATAAATAAATTATAACTTACCTAAAAATCATAAACGAAACTAAAAAAATTTAATCATTCAATCATAATTCTTAATTGCTCTTTCTGAAATCCTATTCCAAGGAGGGGGGAGAATATTTTCCAAGGAATGACGGAAAACCAACAGTTTATTCACTAGTTTTATTGTAGTCGCGTTCTCCTAACTCTTTGTTAGAATTAACCTTATCAATAGCAAATGATAAGAGTATTATTTTCTGTCTTTATTAGTTTAAAGGAAACTTAATCAAGTGTTCTTAACTAGCTCTCACACTATTTTGTGCCAGGATTTATTTGTTGCAGGGGTTGACACAACATCAAGCACAATTGAATGGGCAATGACAGAGTTACTTCGCAACCCTGAAAAAATGGCAAAGGCCCGAGATGAGCTAGAAAAAGTCCTGGGCAAGGATGGGCTTGTTCAAGAATTGGACATCTCTAAGTTCCCTTTTTTACAAGCAATAGTGAAAGAAACCTTTCGTTTGCACCCACCAGCACCTTTCCTAGTTCCCCACAAGGCAGAAACCGTTGTAGAAATGTGTGGCTTCACTGTGCCCAAAAATGCGCAAATTATAGTAAATGTGTGGGCAATGGGGCGAGATCCAAGCATATGGACAGACCCTGATATATTTTTGCCTGAAAGGTTCTTAGAGCGCACCACTGACTTTAAAGGTCAAGACTTTGAGTTGATTCCATTTGGAGCTGGAAGAAGGATTTGTCCTGGATTACCATTAGCTAACAAGATGGTACACTTGATGTTGGCATCTCTTGTTCATTGCTTTCATTGGAGACTTGCGGATGAGATGAAGCCAGAAGATATAGACATGAGTGAGACCTTTGGAATGACCTTACACAGGTCTGAGCCTCTCCGGGCTATTCCCATCAGATTATAACTTCTATTATTTTCGTAGCCAATTATATTTTCCTGTGTGTAGAATCGTTTAATATGTGTTAGGATTTTCTGTAAGCAATAAGCAGGACAAAGATCACTGTATGCATGGTATCGTACTTCATTGGTAGTTTTAATCTTCTTGACGCTGTGTGACAAGAAATTTAAAGATAATATAATAATTGTTCAAAAACAAGGGTGGAAATGCGACTATGTTTATTCTATTAAAGTCAATTTTCTTGTATGTGAATCATGTGATCTTTTAACCCTCAATCATTTCTGGGCAATATGGACAGAAACAAAGCCATGTGGGAAATTTTAAATTAGACTCATAAGAATATTTTGACCTTATATACCTCAAGTTCTAACTTCTAACCAAACGCCGTGCTATCTCAATGATTGTTGGCTAACTTGGCTTCCTAGTATAACATCAATGCCAGGATCTTGTTTCCTATATGTATGCTGTGTACTGGCTTCCTTAAATCCCCTGTATCGATAATAATGCGATAGTTGAAAGTTCATCAGATCTGTTAGCTACTAGCTAAACAAGACAAAAGGTAAGTCTATAGATATGTGAGACACTATAAACTTTCAATTTTGGATTGGAGGAATCTCGTTCAAAACCTATTCATAAAACCATTCAAGTGTATCACTTAAATAAGTTAAATGACTTATCAAATATGTTATGTGACTAAAAGTATACATGGATGATTTTATTAATCACCACATAGTGTGTTTAAGGAATTTTCCTTCAAACCAATTTGGAGGTAAACAGTTTCCAATTAGAAAAATGGTGTAGTTGCCCTCTGATATAAATAAGGAAAAAAATTTCAAGTTCTAACCAATTGGAACCAAATTTTGTCAAACCTATTATGTAGCAATTTTTTTTTTCTTTTTGGAACAAGTTACTACCTGACAATTGATGAAATGATCCATGTGTACTTTTAGTCACATGACCTATCTAATGATTCATATGATTTGTTTCAATAATACGCGTTAATGTGTTTATGAATGATCATGTAATAGATTAGAGGAGATTCCTCCAATCCAGTTTAGAGGAAAAACTTTGTTAGACAAAATAAAAGTATTAGCAGAGGGCTAAAGAAAACAAGTATGTAATTAGTATGGTATATTATTTGTATAGTGAAGAAGAAAGAAAGTTTGCGAGAGAGTGAGAAAAGCAAATACACAAAAGAAAACTCTTGCAAAAGAGACCAATTTAGGAATAAGCATATGATTGTTACACTATCATGGGGATTTTTTCTTTTTGGGGATAATCGCAAGACTCTTGACTCAACATAGGAGACTTCTAAAGAAGCAAGTGTTACTGTTAGCTCCAAAGCTAAGGTTATTCTAGGAAAAGATGTTAATAAAGGTAACCATAGGAGGAAAAGAAGCAATAAGTTTTTTTTTATATTATTATAATAAATTGATAATTACAATGGAAGTAGGAGATTTAAACCCTAGATATCTTCATTAGAAATAATAGAAAATGCCAACCAGGTTTAGCTATAAGCCTCTTGGTCAACAATATGTTGTTTGTGTGGGGATTCTAGGGTTTTTTTTGGGGGGGAGGGGGGGGGGGGTGGGGTCTTGATGGTAACTCATGTGATTTGTACTTAAAAAACTCAAGTGGATATCTATAAACCTAATGAGAATGGTGGGCTTGGGTAAGAAGATTATAGGATGTGAACAAAGAGGATAAATTCAATAATGATGTAGTGTAAAAGTCCATAATTACACTATTTAATAAGATAATATCATTTCAAAAATGTTTAATTAAAACTATAAAACCTGAAACAGAGGATTACAATCTCATTAAGTCATATAAATATTTGTAAAAATTAAAAAATTAAAAAAAAAAATCAAAATAGAAACTACCTAAGCATAGGAGTCACGAGCCACATCGGCGAACAAATTAAGGCACCAAATCATGAGTTCTTCTATAGAAACACATTTTGCTACACACTTTGATATAACTTACGCATTTGTCAATGTATAATTAGATTTCATCACTTACACATGAGACCACTATTGGTTCTTGTGAAAATTAATTTAGTCGCCACATGACATGTGTATTAGTTGTGGCAAAGTATGTGCAATACTCACTTTTCAAAACATTCCACATCAGATTATCTATTTTACACTACATTTCATTAAAATATCAATTTTTCTTGGTTTTTTTTTTTAATTTTTTCTCTTTCTTCACACAAAACAACCATCATCCGCTCTTTTTTTTTTTTTCATTCTCAACATACGTAAAGAAATAATAAACAATTAAATGCAAATGAATCATGTAAATTTACACGATTACTGTAGCAAACTTGTAAATTTATATAGTTATACACATACTGATGTGGATCATTTTTAGAAAAAATTGTGTAAATTTTATATTTTTTTCTATTATACACAGACTAATGTGAATGCTGAACTTGCAGAAAAGAACATGATTTGTGATATCTTTTATTCTTTAACTTCTACCAAAGTTATCACAATTTTAAGTATTTTCCTTTTCATTCGGTCTTATTATCCTTCAATATGAAGTGAGACAACTTAATTTCTCAAGTTCAAGACACAAAGGCGGTTTCTTTTAAATACAATTATAAAACCCTACCAAATTTCAGTCAGTTTTAATGACCCATGCTATGTATGAAACCAATCTATTAGGGATGAATGTTATAGCATGAAACCAATATATAAGGGATGAATGTTAACCATTAAAAAGCAACTTCAAACAACCGAGTGAACATAACTGAATTTTCTCCAATGAGTCGCATAATGCAATAATGAGGCTCGATTTTCAACAAATACAAAATTCTGAAGTAAGCTAAATTGTAAATTTTGCTTCAATATAGCATTTGAATTTGTTTTTGTTATTTAAGTAGTTAATAAAGGACATTGATGTATAAAATCCCATCAAATTTTATAAATTATATGTTGTGATGTACCCATGAATTGACTAAACCTAAAGGGTGTCCAAACTAACCAATGTTTAGGACACTAAAAATTTAAAGGATTGAAAATTTAAATTAAAATAAAACTAGTCTCTTCACATGTGCTCCATGCGTACTCAAAGGGTTTTTCTTTTGTGGGCATATGTCAAAATTTGTCATTCATCCAAATTTGAGGGTTTTACATTTATGCAGTAGTGTTACGCATTTGCCAACTATTAATATAGCCAGGAGTGTGATGAGGCTAGAACAGAAAATAAAGAATAAAATCTATTAGCTATATAAAAAGCACCCATGCCCCTACATTACACATTTGGTTTATTGAGTCCCTTTATCTTCTTTCTTTTCTTTTCTTTTTTTTTTTTTTTTTTTTTTTGGTAAATTCCAGAAACCTACCCCGAGGTTTGAGGAAATACCAACCAGGTCCATGAGATTTCAAAATTGACCACTTTAGTCCCTAAAGACAAATTTGTCCCTAATCACTATTAGCCTCTGTTAGCTTCTCTCTTCTCTCTCTTCACGGTAGCCTCTATTAGCTCATATTTCTCTCTCTCTCTCTCTCTCTCTCTCTCTCTCTCTCTCTCTCTCTCTTCCTCTGAAAATGCAAACTGAGCAAAGACAAACCCAAATCCAAAAAACCCAGCAAACCCTCACTTTTTTTTGTTGAGAGCGGAGGCCCTTCAATGTCCAATGCCTCCATCTCCTTACCCTCTCAAGCCTCACCACATATCAACCCCTCTCTCTTTCTCTCTCCCTAAATAAAAATTGATCCCAAAAAAAAAAAAAAAAAACCAGAGCAAGAGAAAGAGAGAGAGAAAAAAATGAAGCAGAGTTCACCTGAGGCGGTCTCATCATCATCCTCTACACCCGTCCAATCATCGTCATCCTCTGCCATAACCACCACCTCAACCAACCACAACCACCACCTCAGCAACAAAACCCAAATCCAAAAAAACCCAACAAACCCACCACAGCACCACCATATCTTAACCCACAACCACCATTGGCCACAAAACTCAGCCAAATACATAGCAACAAAACCCAAATCCTTCAACAAAACTTAAATCCAAAAAACTTGTAGTAAACCCACCACTCCATCGGAACCCACAACCACCCCCACTGCAAATCAAACTCAACCCATAGATCCATTACTTGAGACCACAACCACAAACCAAAACCATAAACCACCGTAAACCCACACTCTGTGGAGACCATCGCCGACCGTCGCCAACCATCGCAGAGACCATCGCCGACAATCGCCAACCATTGCCTTCAAGAACGTCGCTACGGCGTTAGGCTCGGTGGAGAGTGGTGTGGAGGACCTAACTTGGCTGAACAAATTTGGAAAATTTGTGAAGGGACAGCAGATAAGAAAGGAGAGGTTGAACGAGAGAAACAGAGAAACAGAGGGATGAGAGGGAGAAAGAAAAATAAGTAACAGAAATTAATTAACTCCATTAGGATAAAATTGTCCTTATGGACTATAGTGGACAATTTTGAAATCTCATGGACCTGGTTGATATTTCCTCAAACCTCAAGGTAGGTTTCTGGAATTTACCATTTTTTTTTAATAAGTTTTAAACAGTTGCTACAATGCCAATTTGGTTTGTTCAATTGGCACTATAACTACAGTGCTTTGGTTTCAACCTCTGCACTAGTGCACTGTTGCTGCTTTCTTTTCCTTTTCCTTTTCTTCTTTTTTTTTTTCAACATAATATCGTCTTGTCCACTCTTTTATATATATATATAAAGATGGTAGTTAACACAATAAATTGTCACAATAATTTTGCAATTATTGATATGTTAATTCCTTATAGGTTAAAATAAAATATCATACTAGAATCATCCACAACTAAAACTAAAGATATTATAAAAAAAGAAGTATTATATCCACAACATTTTTTGCAACACTTTCACAACATTGTTCATTAGGCTTTTATTTTTTTGTCCACAAACCATAGTATGCCAGTTTTGGTTGTGCTGTTTTTGTCTTTTCTTTTAAATATTTATATGTGTATGTGACTTAACAAATTCGTACAATATTTTCACAATTATTGACAATTTGCACTGTTTATTGGGCCTTTTTTTTTTTTTCACAATACGCTTGTTTTTCTTGTGCTTTTAAATATTATATGTGCATACACAATTACACTAACGCAACAAAATTTTACAATATTTTTATCATTATTGAGGTGTCAATTTTTTAAAGGTTAAAATAAAATAATAAAATAAGAGACTGAGACCAATCACAACTAAAAATAAAGGTATTATGAAAATGTTATAACATCTTCTTTTTGTCACAATATTTTCACAATCACGAGATCTCAGTTCCTTATAGATCAAAATAAAATAAAATAAAAAGAAATGCTATGTACACAACATTTTCACAACAATTTTGTAACAAATTTTATGTGGCAAGGTATTTTTGAAGGATAAAAAAGTGCTATCAGTAGTGGATTCAATTTAAAACCAATAACAACTTGTCATTTATAATTTGTTCTAAAAATGTTATGGATGTAGCATTTCTCTCAAATAAAATAAAAATATATATTTATTCAGATCATAAAAATAAAAGTACTATGAAAATGTTTCAATATTTTGTTTTATTCTTAGACTTCTTTTTTAGTATATATAGTCAAATTGGATGAGCCAAAATTCATTGTACGTTTCACGCACAATTTTCTTGTATTGTCTTTTTGTTTTGTTTTTTTTTTTTTTAATGCATAATTTTAAAACCAGTAATAATTTTTTACCTAAGATTTGTTGTGAAAATACTGTAGACGTAAAAATTAAATAATAAAATATCAATCCGGGACCTACCACAGCTGGAAATAAAAAATATTACGAAAATGTTGTGACATTTTGTTATATTCCTAAACTTTTTTTTTGTGTGATATTTTGTTGTGTTCCTAGGCTTCTTTTTTTGTTTAGTCAAATTTAGTAAGCCAAAACTCATTGTTTTAGGCACAATTTTCTTCAGTTGGCTTTTTATTTTATTTTTAAATGCACGGTTAAAAATGGTTAACGCAATTTAAAACCAGTAGCAATTTAGCATCTAAGATTTATTATGAAAATATTGTGGACGTAACATTACTTTAAAATAAAATAATAAAATATCAGGCTAGGACCCACCATAGCTAAAAATAAAGTGTTATAGTGGTACACTCTTGCCTTCAGCTAAGGCTTACAAGGCATAAGTGGGGCACTTTCTTCGATGTAGGAGCAGGTCTCAAAAATTGCTCACGTCACTTGCAAAGAACAAAGCCGTGCGGGTCCTTTGGCCCCAAAGCGGACAAACTGCTTGTGGGCTTGGAACAAATCCTCCCCCACAATTATCATTCATTGTGAAAATTTAAATATTGTAGAAAGATGATGACATTCATTATCATTCTTTGTAGCATTTTTTGGTGAGTAGATATTATATTTACTATTCTAAGAAATTGTCATAGTACATAGATATTCAAATAATTATTTTAAATTTAAGTACATGACTTCATACTTCTTCAACAAAAAATAAAATTATATTAATTTTCTTACTAAAAGGCCAGCACATGTCTTGCACGTGCAACACACACTAGTAATACTAAAACCATCCATTCGCATGTGGACATGTTCATTTTTTGGTGCTAGCCTCATTGTCCAATTGCCAAAAAAATTATCAACCAATTTCATACATACTTCTTCAACAAAAAAAATTTATATTAATTTTCTCACTAAAAAGCCAGCACATGTCTTGCACGTGCAACACACACTAGTAATACTAAAACCATCCATTCGCGTGTGGACATGTTCATTTTTTGGTGCTAGCCTCACTGTCCAATTGCCAAAAAAATTATCAACCAATTTCATACATACGTCTTCAACAAAAAAAATTTATATTAATTTTCTCACTAAAAGGCCAGCACATGTCTTGCATGTGCAACACACACCAGTAATTCTAAAACCATCCATTCGTGTGTGGACATGTTCATTTTTTGGTGCTAGCCTCACTGTCCAATTGCCAAAAAAATTATCAACCAATTGGTTGATAATTTCAGTTTTGGGCCCAACCGTAGGTCCAACGCTCTAGCACCAGCCCATCAGCTCTCAATCTTGGGCCCATCAGCTCTTATAGCCTAGCCCAAATCCGAAACATACACTTAGCCTAGGTCCGCATTGGATATAAAGTTAAAAACCCACACACACATGTTCAGCCCACATACACATAAAAAGGGGTCCATCAGCTAGACTTTTTTCCTTTAATTGCATTATGTCATCATATTTGCATTTTAATTTAGCAAAATATTGGTTAATTCTATACTAAAGTACTAAACAAAGTTAAAAAAATTTTATCATATAACTCAGCACGAAGAGCAAACAAATTGACAAGATGAAAAGAGTGCATGATTAGTTAATTGCCAAAAACATGAATTTATTAACAGAAAATTAAATGGCTGCTACATATTATATATCTTACTAATAATAGGGCAAATTACATTCTTCTACTTTTTTTTTTTTTAATATATACAAGATAAAAATTCTACTCTAGTCTAATTTAAGTATATATATGTGTGAAGTTTCTTCCTGGAGACTTAAACTCCCCTACACCTCATAGGTACTTATACTTGTGGAGTAACCATCACACCAAAGGTATATTGAAACCGAGAATTGACTCTAATGTCATAATTTTATTTCAATGTCCTCCTATTATTTGTTTTGATGCTAAGTATAACAGAATTTAACATTGAAAAATCATTTATCTCTTCTTTTAAAATAAACCGTTAATGGATTAGTTGATTTTTTTTCATTGTTAAATTTCTTTAGAGTTAATAACAAAACATATGACAGAGGTTTAATATTTTTAAAATAAGGGGGTTGGTTGTGCATTTCGATATATATATATATATATATATAATTAAGGTGATAATTTAGAATTGAAAGTGTAATTTACTCTGATAAATAAAAATAAATGGAAGGAAAAAGGGAGGTTTGAATTGGTGCCTGCCTCTTTGGACTGCACGAACCACATGGTCCACACTCCACAGCCCGGAAGCACAGCACCCATCTTCCCTGCCATACTGCCATCTAACTTCAGAACCACTAATGTCTTGCAATAGAAAGTGCTACTGACCAACGCAATAGTCATAGGATGATAATCCCAACTATAGAAAACATGGATATCAAGTTCCTCCACTTTACAACGAATGACGTTGTCACTTACCAAATTCTTTTTTTATACTTAGCAAAAAATATTATATAAATTATTAGTTTAAATTAATCTATTTTGTGACTATCCTGACTTGAAAAAAAAATGTATATGTATACTTACAAAAAAATATATATATATATTATACGTTAAATTAATCTATTTTGACTACCCTAATAAAAATGTTAAATACTCTGACCTGAGAATCACAAGAATTTGAGTTCAACGAAAATAAGAGTAATGCTACGTTCATAATATTTTCGCAATAAATATTATGTGGTAAGCTATTACTAATTCTAATTTGGGCTCAACATTAACAGGTTTTACCTACCAATAACAATTTGTTGCATAAGATTTGCTATGAAAATATTGTGGTCACTTTATTATTCTCATTTCAGCATTTTCAATTTCTACTTTATTTCTTATTAATCTTTTTTTTTTTCTTTCATTTTGTTACTACAAAAAAATTGTAACATTTCATGTATTTGTGTGATTTTTTTGTGATATTAATATATTCAAGTTGTCTCTTTATTAAATTTGTGTAATTTAAATTTCTTAGTGACCACCCTAAACAAAACTCCTAAAGCCGCCGCTGACAATTACTACAACTGTTATACACAAGGCGAAAAGTTTGGAGGGACCGCACTTTGTGTTGAGCCAAAACTTTGGACATAACATGTTCAAAGTTGTTACGTGGGCCGATTTCATAATCTGGGAGGTCGCTTCTGGACTGGAATTCAATTTTGAGGATGAGAGTCCAAAGGTGCTTCCAACTGCTCGACAAAGTGCTTGTGCCGACAGCATCTTGGGTTGGAAGGAACCAAAGGATGTGATGGAGAATACAGCCCGTCAAACTGCTGATCCTATCAGTTTCTTTTTCAAGTTTTGACATTGACTGATGAGTGGCTGATTCGGCCATAAAACGAGTCTCGGTTTATTTTTAAGCGAGAGGGTTAGGTTTTATGTGAGTCGGTACAGTATTTTGATTAGGGCTTCAAAAATCTCAAGCTAATTTGGCTCTGCTTGCTTGGTAGACAAGTAAGGGAAGTAAATTAGATAGCTTCTGAGATACAATACGGAGAGAAGATAATCTCTAACTAGCTAATAATGAAGCGTTTGCACCCAATGTTGTGTGACAGCAATGCAAGAGTGTTACCTTGAGTGTGTGTTGAAAGGAGTAATGACAGTTAGTAAAAAGACTAATACAACTTAGTTTTAAAATTTTAAATCAATTGTACTTGCTTCAAACTAGAAGGACCAATTGGAATAAAAACACGCATTTTGAACTCAAAATGCCAGTTTTTGCCCCTTTGTCTATGCATGTTCTAATGTTTACGTTTTAAAAACATGCGATTTCAAAAAGAAAGTATTTCCAGTGAATTTGAAAACACCATTTTGAAGTGTTGTAAAACGCATTTTTTAAAGTACAATTTACCACAAACACCCCATCGAACTTGAACAAAGAACCCAGATAAATATTTCTCATTTTTTCCTCCATCGTATCTTCACCTTTGCTTCACCTTCCATTCTGTTTCCGCCCTTCTCTTACTCCCACCGTAGCCTGCTAAATCCTCAATATGTTGGAGCACTCATATTCATTTTCTTTCTTTTCTTCAAGCCTCAAATGGAAAGTATCATGGACAACAAAAGGATGAGTATTTGATCGGTGAGGATAATTGTTACTGGAGGATAAGTGCAGAAGTAGGAGTAAAATGAAATTGGCAAAGTGAAAGGTGTGAAGGAGCTAGGGAAGTCCTTTGTTAGGTGAAGTAGTTCACGTGGTGCGGTGTCTTCATGACCCTCCATGTGTATTTATTTATTTGGTTTTATATTTAATAAATGGAATACTTTAATTTTATATATAAGATTGAATTGAAAAATGTAGGTGTATATAGGTCTTTTTGGCAATTTGCTGCTGAAACAATGGTTGAAAATCACACTATTTACAAATTTGCCAAACACTCCTGCATTTTCAAAGTGCACATTTTAAAACCGTTACATTTTCAAAAATACACTTTTACAGACAGCTTATCCAAACGAAACCTAAATCTATAACTAACTAATAATGAAGTGTTTGCACCCAATGTTGTTGGATAGCAATACAAGAGCGTTACCTTAAGTGTTAAAAAGAGTCATCATTGCGCACCCTTGGTATATAGTCACTCTACTAATATGAGTGCTTGTGGGTTGTAAGGGATAAGAGTTGGGATTCAAGTTTTCAAGATGGAGTTTTACACACATGCACTTAGATTATTCTAGCTTAGAATTCTAAGCTTTGCTAGTAGAAATTAAATAATATTTTTGCTTGTCTAGCCCCATCATGTGCAGCAAACGGAACTCTAACCTTGGTATCGTTTGAGTTGTTGCTACTTTAACCTATAGTTCAGTGGAGATCTTCAATATCTTTCTTGCATACCAATTGAAGACCACATTTTTTCACTCTTAACCCTGAACCTTTGGTTTCAATTCTAATGCCAATCTGATTGAATCCATGTGTATCACATTCCCATTTTAAATTTATTGAGCGTTGATCTTAGTGTTGAGGAGACACATAAAATAGCCAAATGTGATTTGGGATACGTTTGGTACACTGAATGAGAATTACAACAGGAATTGTAATTTTTATTACTAGGGATAAAATGTGTTGTAATAAAATAACTAAACTTATTTATAAATTTGGTTGTAAGTTGTAACATCTATCTGTATATTACTAAAAGCTGAAACTTGACATTTATTACTATTGTGCTCCTGTTGCGCCACCTCATCACCACGTCATTCATCACATAATTATTATTTATTATTTATTCTTTTTTTTTTACAAAAAAAAATATATAAATAAATTGTTGATTTTACATATTCATCTTTGTCGGTTTTACCATCTATATATATTTCTTTTTTATTTTCAATTTTCCTATAATTTTTTACATTCACTTATTTTTTAAATGTTTACACTTTCTTCGACATTTCTTTTTCCCTTACCTTTTCATCTCCTCACTACTCTCTACTTTAATATTGTTATTCATCTTTCTCTTCATCTTCCTTTATTTGTCTCTTTTTATCCCTTCCGTCTTACTATAAATTTGTCACTCTTTTCCATTCTTTGCATAGTTTTCTCTCACAAAAAGGTTCTCTCTCTCTCTCTCTCTCTCTCTCTCTCTCTCTCTCTCAATGTTTTGGTAGATTTTTGTTTTTTATTGCATCTCCACTTTAGGTTGATAAATTTTTGTGTTTTTAAGAACTCTAATTTAGGTTGATACGATTTAGTTTTATGTTTTAAGTTATTATTATTATTATTTTGCTCTTTGATTGTTAAATTTTATCCGAATACATTATAAAAAATTAAAGATAGTAGATAAAAATAAAATAATATTCCATTACATAGCATAATTTGGATAATTTAGTGTTTGTTGTTATATCTTTTAATTTTTCTTATTTTTTTTCTTCTCTTCTATTTTACTCAATATTGAAATTCAACCACATCCTCCTTATCATTAAATTATTTATATTTTCTCTCTCTTTTTGTTTTAAAAAATAAAAAATGTAATATTTTACTTAAATTCAAATAAAAGAAAATTGTGCTCATCAAATTGTACTCATTTTTTTTTTACATTTACACTTTCTCCAACCTTTCTCCTTCTCTTTACCTTTTCATTTACCCAAATATTCTACCTTAATATCACTCTTCCTCTTTCCTTTTATCTTCCTTTATTTTGTTTCTTTTTATTATCATCCTCTTAGTATAAATTTGTCATTCACTCTTCCATTCTTTACATAATTTTCTCTCATAAAAAAGTGATTATTTCCCACTCTTTCTCCCTCAAGTTTTTGGTGGGTTTTTTTTTTTTCCTTGCATCTCTATTTTAGCATGATAAAGTTTTGTATTCTTTAGAACTTTATTTTGGTTGATGGGATTTAGTTTTGTGTTTTAAGATTTTTTATTTTTTATTATTATTATGACTTTGATTGTTAAATATTATCATATTGCATTATAAATAATTAAAAATGGTATATAAGAATGTACTATTATTATATTACATAGAATTATTTGGATAAGTTAGTGTTTATTATTATGTATTTTTTTTTCTCATATCATTTTATTTAACATTTAAATTTAGCCACATCCCCCATATATATCATTAAATTATTTATATTTCCACTCCTTTTTTATTTTTAAAAAAATTAAAATATAATATTTTGCCTAAATTAAATAAATAAAATTGTCTACATTAAGTGGAGTAATGCTAGGGAAACACTCATTCTCACACCCAATGCATCAAAGGAAGAATGAAATACAAAACAAATCAAGTTAGAAACACTATATTAAATAATAATAATAATAATGCATATTTAATGTCATAAAATCATCATCAAATTTTGGAAAACGATAGGTTGCCAATGGAGAGAGAGAGAGAGAGAGAGAGAGAGATGGTATTAAAAAAATCCAATACAAAGTAATAAAGAGTAGATAAAGGAAAAAAAAAAACCAAACATCAATTAGTAAACCATATTAATCATAACTAAAAAAGAGATGTTCTCTGATAGTAGTAGAAATTACATAAGAAATAAAGTTAGAAAATTAAAAATCTATTTTTTAACATTTCATTTAACCTTATTTATAATTAATATATATATATATATATATATAAAATTTTCATATACTATTACTTTCAAAAATCTAATGAACAATGCTACCTCTCATTTATCGTCCTTGTTATGCAAATCATCAGTTAGTAAATATATGATAATGGTAAGAAGCATTACAAATGAGATCACTAATATATATATATATATATATATATAAAATTAATTAGCCACTATCATTATGAAGTAGTAGTCTATAATTTTATGCATCCAAAAAAGTGGATTATATAGAATTTTCTTAAAAGTATGTGTAAAGATTCACTATATATACATGTGTGTGTGTGTGTGTGTGTGTATAAAGGTAAAAAAGGTATATTTAATGTTTTTATTAGTTTAAAAACTAATGAAAAACCAATGATTAATAACTAAAATTATAGTATTAATAAAATATTTAATGAGATCATCCTAAAAAAATTATCATGCGCAATGCGTGGGTATGCGACTAGTTAGAATAAAACTTAAGATTTATTTTAGAAAATATCTTATTTATACAATTATATTTCCTTAAAAATAATATATTTTTGAATTGGAGAGAGAGATGGGTTATTTTTTATGATTTTTTATTTTTATAATTGTTATGTGTATATGGAAAGTTTGTTTACTTTATTACACTTACTAAGGAATAATTATTACAACTCATTTAGAGATGAATAGTTATTCATCATTTTAAAGAATAGCTATTTATAAGAAATGAGTATTCCATATAATAAAAACATAACCAAACTAAAGAATAACTAAACAATATAAATAATTATTACCTTATAGTACCTATTACAGTCTATCAAACATGCTCTTGATAAAACCTTAGCAATATTGCTAATGCCTAGTAGAGCATATATGTGATTTCCATTGGCTATCAAATGACACCCAAGTTCATGGTGGTTGATGATTTAAAGAAGTCATTAATTTTTATTTCTCCTGTAGTTTTTTAAAAAAATTTATAAGTTGCCCTTCAGTTTAAAATCGTAGGGAAGTGAGTAGTACTTTTAAAACTGAGTCTGCAGTGCGAAAGGACAAAAGATGAAGGGAAGAATAGCGAAAGCATTTATCAAAGTTATAAAAATATGTTAAGTATAACAGTTAGAATCTTAGATGAATGGGAAACCTGTCCATTATGGTTCCATGTAGGAACATGTTGAAATGATTTGAAATTCCCGTTTCAATTGCAGTGGATGACCTAACAGGTTCTGCATCAACCTTGTAACCATATCACGACACATTTCACATTAGAACCACATCAAATTTTTGGGTCTAGAAGCTTCCTTATCAAAATCCAAAATCATTTAAGATACAGCTGTTTAAATAGCCCTAAAATGGGTCATCATGATTCATGACTACTATAAACCATCAATAACATGAATTTATGAACCGAGAATGTATTACCAAGAGCTTTTTCCTCCAAGATTCTAGAAGTTCAATAATAAACATAGGCAATTCCTGAATAAATACAACCAGTTGTAAGGCAAAACCTCCCAAGAAGATTTACCTTGGAGATCTTACTTTGTCATTTCATCTACATCAAGAAGTGCATCTTACTACATCTAACCCCTATCTTTGCATATCTAACTTATATACATTACAAGAAAGAGAGAGGGAGGGGTAAAAAGGAGGCAAAATGGGAGGAGTGGCCGAGGTTGGCACTATCTGTCAAGTAACGGAGCTGCCATGTCGATAGAAGGAAGATCCCACCTGTTGCACCAAAGAGTTAAAAGAGTTATTTATGAAAGAACATACATTTGTGAAGATTGACTAATAAAAAAACTTTAAAAAAAGAAAAAGAAAAGAAAAAAAAAAAAAAGTCCAAAGGTTCAACGCCTTTCTTCCAACATATAATTTATGAGGTCACACATTTGGCAGAAACATTTAATGATTTTACCATTTGAATTGTTAGTCTGACAACAAATTGAGTGAACCAAATTCTAAAATTTCAGGCATATCAAGAGGTATCAAAAGTTCTTTCATAAACATTTCTTTATTAAAGTTTTAGCTTGATTCAAAATCAACTATACTTATCTTATGAAGGTCAAATGGACGTTTCACTCATCGATTTCACAAAGCTAAGAAACAATTTATATAAGATAAGGTTGGAGTGCTTTGGATAATAGATTCTCTCTCTCTCTCTCAAATAATTTTAGAAAGGGGAAAATCATGAAAAAATTATTAATATTGAGAAAGTAGTAATGTAACCTTACCATCAGAAGAGTTCCTATTACAAACTGAAAATATTTGTAACCTGTGTTCAAATATAAGTACTAGTTGAACAAATATACCTCATGATGAAGCTAAATTCATCAGTTGATAGGTTCGTCCAGATGGAATATGGCCAAAAGAACCTGGAATCCTACACAAAACCAAAGAGTTGTGTTTCTCTTGAAAGGGTCACCAGCATGGTGCCAGCCAATGAGCCTCCGATGATAAAGTCAAGCACTAGGGAAGAGAATGACAATGAACTAATGGGATTATGAAAGATGTGTCTGTACCTTTTCTTAAGGTCTAACGTAGTTTATATAGGATTTAGCCTTTCTAGCTGTTGGAGGCTTTCAATGGTGGCTTTAATATCTTATCATAACGCTTCGGGCCATTTAATTGGGTGAAGATCCTACCAACGGTCGTGTCTCTATGTCCATCTATGTGTAATAGTTCACGCATTAAATGTTCCTTTATGGTGGTTTAGTCAACTATGGTAATTTTATGATTCATCACCTCATTTAACTATAAGAAGACATGTCATTGAGCACCTTGGGAACATAGATATTTTCTCAAGAACACTTCCCTTTAATTCTCTGTCATTGACACTAATTGTTGCTGTTTTCAGACTCTTACCTCCTTTAGAATATATTTTATAAACGGAAATGCTAACGGATGCCCTTAGGGTAATAGTTTATAATCCATTTAAAGAAAGTTTTTATGAGAAAAAAAAAAAAAAAAAAAAACATTTAATGTTTTGACAGTTTTTTCCATTTCCCATAAAAGTGATGTCAAAATTTTTCTAAAATGGATTGTTAACAATTTCCCTAAAAACACCCGTTAGCATGCCCTTTTACAAATTCTACTTCTTGTTCCAAACCTTTTGATCCTAGAAATCCACTATAATAAAAACTCGTAAGGTGTGATAACAGATAATTAGGATCACTCGGTGAATCCTTCCAGCATAACTTGTCTAGACAGCAGCATAACTCGTCTAGACAGGATCGGGCAGCCAGAAAGAAGCCTCATAAAAGAGTCGGATGAATAAAGAGTAATTTCTAACAGGTACAATACCTTCAGGCTTGGGAATTGAAAGGAGGAATGGAGAGGACCAATTACAATGTCCCCACATAAATTCAGAACCACTAATGACTTGCAACAATATATAGAAAACGCTATTGGGCAACTTGAAAGATTCAGGCTCGTCCCAATAAGAAAGGAGAACTTCGATGTCGAGTTCTTCGACTTTGCGCACAGTGAGGTCGTCAATGGATTTGTTGAACTGTTCACTGTAACCGCCGCTACTATAGCAGTATATGAGGCAAAAAGCTCGGAGGTATGGCGCTTTGTGTTGGGCCAAAACTGTGGACAGTGTGTGCAAAGCTGAGAAGTTGGTTGCATATGTTGTTCTCATCATTATCACTTGAACAACATGAAGCAGAGAAGAGTCTCAACTTGCAGTTGGAAAAATGATATGGGGTGAGTAAGAAATTGACGTTTAAATGTTCACCTAAAGATGTTATTAAAAGTGGTGAAAATTTAGAAATTGACGTTTAAATGTTCACCTGAAGATGTTATTAAAAGTGGTGAAAATTTTGACTCCTACATAAGAAATGAAAGAGATAGCATACGAGTTTATATACTCATAGGCTGGACATTGGGTTGGGTTTTGGCATATGTGGACTGGGCCCTCTTGTTCAAATAATAATTTTTCATTATTTTATTTTTGAGTCAGTCAATTTGTGCACAGCAGTTTTTATTTGAACAATGTATCTGTTCACTAACATATATAAATTCATAGTCCCTCATTCATGAAAACAATCTTCTGAAAAAACTCTCCTAGAGAGAAAATATTTTGTGCATTTATTTTGAGTCAAAGAGAGAGAAAGAGATATAGAATAGTTCGCAGAGCACGAACCTTGTGTACTTCTTCTCTGTACTGTAGATCATTTTATCCTGGGAGGCAGACGTTCGTGAGTCTCAAAGCACTATAGATTGTGTGAAGAGCGAAATCTGTTTTAAGGAGATTGTGTCAAGCACAAGACTTGATCTGAATCATAGATCCTTCATGTATTTGGTCTATGAGTTGTTAATTATTTGCAGATTTCTTCTTATATATAATACAGTATTTATTTATTGCTTTTGCCTATTACATCTATTTGTATTATTGCTTATATTTAGATTTGTATGTTGTTCTTTTTAGTTAATCACAAAAGTAAATTGTTGAAATATATCCAACACTTGCTAGGTTGGAGGTTGATTTTGGGAACGAGAGTCCAAAGGTGCTTCCACCTGCTCGTGACCACGGCATCTTGGGTTGGAAGGAAGGAAAGGATGTATTGTGGCAGAGAATACAATCCGGCAAATTACTGATCCTGTCGATGTCTTTTTCGAGTTCTGACATAGACATGATCAAGTCTCGATGCAGTATCTGATCCAATCAATATCAATATCTATAGCTATAGTGGGGCTTGATAAAATGGGTTACCAATGTAACTAGAGTACAATTCCAATGGATGGCTTCTAATTCACGGGTGGGGTACTAATAAAGTGAGACATCTCAAGCATTATCCTTCTACTGTTCTACGTTACATAGCCGTCATATTGCTTATCACATCTATTTGTGTTATTACTTATATTTAGATCTGTATGTTGTTCTTTTTTGTTAATCACAAAAGTAAATTGTTGAAATATATCCAACACTTACTACGTTGGAGGTCGATCTTGGGGACGAGAGTCCAAAGATGCTTTCACCTGCTCGTGACCACGACATCTTGGGTTGGAAGGAAGGAAAGGAGGTATTGTGGCAGAGAATATAGTTCGGTAGATTGCTTATCCTGTCAGTGTCTTTTTTGAGTCCTGACATAGACATTGATCGAGTCTCGATGCAGTATCTAATCCGATCAATATCAATATCTATGGTTGTAGTGGGGTTTGATAAAATGGGTTACCAATGCAACCAGAGTATAGTTCCGATGGATGGCTTCTAATTCACAGGTGGGGTACTAATAAAGTGAGACATCTGGAGCAGCAGAGGCAGAGCTTATCCTTCTATTGTTCTACGTTATATAGCCATCCTATTGTGAATAGTACCTATTCAGGATCAGGATATTGGTGGGGCTTTCTCTTTTCTTTTCTTTTTTGGTAATTGTTAAGGGCATTCATGCAAGATGATTTTGCCTGATATAATAACTTATTTTATCTATTTTACATTCTTATTTTTCAAAACACCCTACATTAAATTATTTATTTTAAACTATATTAATCACTATCTACTCTCTTTCTTCATCTTTAGATACATAAATAAAGAATAAAAAACTATATGCAAAGTGAATAGTATCAATGTAAATTTACACAATTTTAACTTGACTGCTGTAGATGATTTTAAAGCTTAAATATGTAAAATTGATACTTTTTTTGTCTAATACAAACGCTTTAATACTTAAATTGTTGCACACCGTATATGCAATCTATATTTTTAAGTAGCTCGATTTTTTCTAAAATTTTTTATATTGAAATCGTGATTTAAAGTCTTGATTCTCAAAAACTGAAATAATAAACTGAAATGTATGTTTTGATACAAGTCACATAGTATATTGAATTTTCTAAACATATTTCTTATTTATTGAATTTTAATACAAGTGACACAATATATTTTGATACAAAACACTTTTTCATGTGATAAGCAATGTGTAAGAGCATTAGCATCAGAAGATGCTAAAGCCATATCTAAGGGTATTTTAGCATAAATGCATCAAATAACCACTGCATCAGAGAATGCTATAAGGAAGTATTGCAAAATTATTTAGAATTGTGCTACAGTACAATTCTAAAGATAGAATAGTACTGTAGCACAATTGTATAAGGTATATTAATTTTTTATTCCTTTCTTCTGACTCTCTCTCTCCCTTTGTTTCTCTTCATTCCTCTCCCCAACGGCTCTCTTCTCTCTCTCATCACGTCTCTCTCTCACCACAACGGCTTCTCTCTCTCATCACGTCTCTCTCTCACGGTGGGCTTTTCTGGCGTGGGTCGTGGGTCCGGCGTGGAGGTGAGACTGGGAAGTCCGATCGGCGTTCAACTGGTGGCGATTTCTGGGTATTTTTGATTTGCAGCGGCGATTTTTGGGTTTCCGGTGTGGTTTGCAGCGGCGAGATCGGTTTGTAGCTGGGTTTGTGTAAATTTTGACTTGATTTTTTTTTTG
This sequence comes from Quercus robur, assembly GCF_932294415.1. Taxonomy (NCBI): domain Eukaryota; kingdom Viridiplantae; phylum Streptophyta; class Magnoliopsida; order Fagales; family Fagaceae; genus Quercus; species Quercus robur. The sequence goes on from NC_065541.1 coordinate 21,673,684, forward strand.
TGGGTCATCTTGTGGATTTGGAATTTGCTATTGGTTTGATTTGATTTTGGGATGGATTTTTTTTTGGTGGGTTCATGGTGGTGGTGTTGGGGGTTGCCGTGGTAGTGGTGGTGGTGGAAGGGGGTGGGGTTTTTATTATGGGTCATATGTGGGTTCGTGGTGGTGAAGGTGGGGGCTTGCCGTGGAGATGGTGGTGGCCATGGGTTTCTGGGGTTGCCGTGGGGTGGTGGCGTGGTGGAAGGGGGTGGGGTTTTTATTATGGGTCATGTGGGTTCATGGTGGTGAAGGTGGTGAAGGTGGGGAGTTACCGTGGAGATGGTGGTGGCCATGGGTTTCTGGGGTTGCCGTGGGGTGGTGGCGTGGTGGAAGGGGGTGGAGTTTTTATTATGGGTCATGTGGGTTCATGGTGGTGAAGGTGGTGAAGGTGGGGTGTTGCCGTGGAGATGGTGGTGGCCATGGGTTTCTGGGGTTGCCGTGGGGTGGTGGCGTGGTGGAAGGGGGTGGGGTTTTTATTATGGGTCATGTGGGTTCATGGTGGTGAAGGTGGGGGGTTGCCGTGGTGATGGTGGTGGCCATGGGTTTCGGGTCTGAGGTTTCTGGGTTGCTGTGTGGGTTGCTGTGTGTGTCTGGAAGAGAGCTGAAAATGGAAGAGAGGAGAGAGATGAGAGAGAACAGATATAATTTTGATATATATTATTTTATTTTGTAAATATATTATTCTAATGAGTGAAAGAGGAAAATAGAAGTTTGGGATGTGGAGGTATTGTAAAATAAGATGGTATAATGATAAAGTGAGTTTTTAGAATTGTAAAATAGAATAGCATTAGCATTTCCCAATGCTAATGCTCTAACTGCTTTTTTTTTCTTTTTTTGCTAAATATTCACTCTTTGCAAATTATATCAAAAAAAAAGAGTCAAGTTCTATGCAATACCAGGGAATTCAAAATCAAGTTAAAACACTTTTTTTTTCCTTTCTTTTTTTCCTTTTTAGTACTAAGAATTAACACAGTACTCCACTTTGCTTAAGTCGTGTTTCATTTAGCAAAATTTTATAAACACTTTTATTACACGAATTTTATGAACACTTTTTTATTACACGGATTTTTTTGTTTTCCAATTTATTTTAATGTATTTAAATTTGGATTGTTTAATGGATTGATATTGTGTTAATCACTTTTAATCATCTCCCTCAGTTCACATGAAATCCTAAAAGTGAGGTATGAAGGACAGCATTTCGCTTGTGTTTCTGCCAAGTTTTGTTGGAGGTATCAATCTTTAACAAACAAGTTTTCTAAATATGAATCCTGTACTGAGCACTTCGTATAAGATTGAATGCACTTTTGTACTATTTGCAAAAACCCCTTTCCATCAGTTTCTTGTATTCTGATCCATTGATTTTGCAAAAATTCATCAAAGGCACCCTTTCCCCCATGCTTTTCTCTGGTAATGAAGCATATACAGGGAGAAACTGAAAATTTTGGGGAAAAGCACAAAAATAACAGCACCTTACAATATATAAAACTTCTGGAATTCTGGAATGTGAACAAAATTATACATTGAGATACTTTAATGGGGACCTTGAGTGAGTCTCTGCATCTCATTTTGGTCATTAAGAGTTTCAATGAGAAGGGGAGGCGCATATTGGGCTGTCCCTTGGTGTTCTTCAGAATCCTGGCAGAATGAGAGGATGATGGTATCAATTGACATCTCCACCACTGCAAAGAAAAGAGTGGCAACAACATAACCAAGACCCCAGCACACCTGCTCAAACATGAATAGAAGTACACACATTTAATTATATAACTGACTGTATATGAAGATTGCAAGTCATAAATACAAGTGCACATAACAGATGATGAAGAAACCCTAGTGATGTTGACATAAAATCTATACATCAAAAGTTGTATGTGGTTCCAGAATGATGCTTCCTTTCCCAATCCTTTTCGTATCTCAACTACTTGGGTGAAAGTAAAGGGTTATGGAAGATCTGATTAGAAAACAATCATTGGAGAAAAAAAAGAAAAGAAATAGCATACCACTACAGGAAACACTGGGGAAGAGATCTTGTTATGAGCAGATCTGTATTTGTGGGTATCCAACATGAGGAAAGCAAAAAGAGCACTTGAAAGGCTGACACACAATTTTCCAAGAAATAGGATAACATCTCCAATCACATTCACCCTCCCTATTCGAAGGATGTTGTTGATGATCAATTCAGTTGCAATTTCAGAAGCCTTACAGAAGCTTTTACCTGTGATGGCAATCTGCAAGTCACAAGCAGACAATCAGGAAACACGTGCATGCATTAAAGTAACTAAATGAATCATGGCTTCAACCTATGAATTGTGAATGGCCCTAAACAGTGACCTGAAATGAGTTCCTGATACACCCACAAGTAAAATAGAAGTTTATGGAATTAGGTGCCACAAGTAATAACTAAAATGGAGAAAGTTTTATTCCACTTTTTATTGTTCTACTTCCATCATCCATCGTCATATTCAACCACCCACAACTGATGGTGGAAATCTCTCAGAAAAGAGGAAACAATATAGCATTTACCATTTGTATACTCTACGATATATCATAACATGGTGATTGGTGAGAAATTTTAAATGCATTATTTTCTCATTTACAACTATATCATTTTTAGAAATACATCTCCCAAGTGTTATTAGGAGAACCAATCCCTCCTGGCATTCAAATCACGTAGAAGAGGGTACTCAAGAATGCACTTTACCTTTCTTCCATACTGACCAAATAATTAAGGAAATTAGGAGATGAATTGAATGCATGCATACCCACGTATGCAGATTTTCTAGAAACAAGTTTTTACTAAATTACCATAATGTAGGCATTGCGGTTTACTGATTTGATAGTCCACTCGATACACCTGAAGCAAAACCGAGATGAATGGAATGCTGCTTTGCCCATATAGCTATGAGGTGTGGTACTAGAAACCTTCAGTTTGCGACGAATTGACTCAAGCATAAAGCGGATAGATTCCACAAATGAAACAATCAGGGAGCCAAGGGCAACAGAGCCAAGGCCATATCGCATAAGCCGCTTCATGGAGGAAAAAACAGGAAGAAATGGAATCTCTGGCTGCATTGGCAAAAGTAGCAAGTGATTACAACAGAAAAATGCAAAAGGATTTTTCAATTTCTCTTTTTTTTTTTTTTGGTTAAAATAAATAAATAAAAACCCCAAAATGAAATCTCGAGTAACTCAAGTTGCAGATTATCAAGGACAAGCACCATCTTCAACTATTTAGAAGTGAGTAAAAGTCATTAGTCTATTGTGCATAATGTGATCCACATACGATGTTTTGAAACCCAAAAAGAACTGCATAAATAAAATTAGGCCCTTTGACAGTTAGACCTAAATCATTCTCTAAACCAAGCCCAAAATCTTGCTTAATCCAGGGGGAAATAACAGAACATATGCTAGAATTAAATAATCTCAGATTCTATTTCCTAATTTGTAAAATTAGAAAAAGCCGTAGAATCCACTCTGTTTAATCAGGTTTAACATGTAAAACCGTAATTCAATATCTGTCTCCATATTAAATTGTTTCCATTCTCATAGTCAAAATCAAGAGAGGAACATATACGTATAAAACCACAAAAAAAATTTTAAAAATCGCACTTTGTTGTGTAACTTGTGCATGTGGCTAAGTAACTTACTGATGTTTCACCACGAGCCCAATAATAGGAGGCAACAGAACCTGCAATCACTGTTGATGAGCATGCTATAAAAAACTGTGTAGCCCAGTAACATCCAAATAGGTGGAAGAGAATGGCAACTCCTATATGAGGAGTGTAGTGAATGCTATAACCACAGCAATGATCACAATTGACCCGCTTTGACACAAGATCATAAGCACAGCAGTTGGTGTTGCAGTCATTTTGGACAACCTGACCAGAACTGAACAGATGGAGAGCAGCTGAAAACCAGAACATGTAAAAAATTGCAAGGATAGTATATGGTATGATTGGAAAAATTATGAGCGCTTGAACTTCTCCTATGACCTTTGCCGCAACCTGTATACATATTAAACCATTGAATTAATTAATTTCTGCAAGAAATAAAATATTCAGCACCCAAGATTACATAGATGATTGACCCAAAGCTGTGGCTGATTACGAAACAAGATCAAGTATTTAAGCACAAGAAAGGAAAACACACATTTAAAGGAGTTTCCCTAGAAAATCAAATGTAACATTGGCAATCTCAGCACCAAATGTTTATTTATTTATTGTTTCCCAGCATTAGATTACCCTATGCCAAAATGCTTAACCCTAGCAACATTTGACCAGTGGTATAGAAGTGTTTCCGCTCAATATGACAACAGAGAAAGCATGATTTAACGGAAACCTCTGATGCAGATCACAACTGACATGTGTTTTTTTTTTCATTCGATTCATTTTAAAGAATAACACAACTTTTGAAGCAGAGGAGGCATCCTACTTAAGGTTATATATCACAAGTAACACTCCAAAGGTTTGCATGAAATATGATGTGTATATGAAGCACATCAAGACATAAAAAGCTAGCAATCATCATGATCCAAAGCTGCACCTAGATTAATGCTGTGACCGTATTTCTTTGCTAAACCATGTCTTCTTTAGCACTCTTATGAAGCATCTAAAGTGACTCGATCCATAATAACATGCTATTATGTAAATCAATGTGTAAAAAATATTTATTACTTCCTCTATTTTATGTATTTCTTAAATATAAATGAAAAGCCAAAGGCAAACAGAAGTTTGACCTAAGTCAAAATTTGGACCCTCTAACAACAGGAATTGGTAGTATCCTTTACAAATATCCCATACATTTCAGCAAACTTCCTTGAAGTATCTGTGCCTCACTGGACTCCTGGTGCACTTTAAAAATTTTATCATCATTTAAACAACAAAAGTCCTTTACCATTTTGGATTTCACGCAATAATTTTACATAATACTTGCCTTAAGGACAGAGGTTGCCATAAGGATGCGGCGGACAATGGCAATCGATGTAAGAACGGAGACAATCATAATAAAGGTCATAAGAACAGCTACAGCACGGATATGATGAATCTCCTGAAAGATGAAAATTAATAAGTCACAAATAAATACATATACAGGGAGCTTTCAGTATGAAGGCTTCAGTTGATGATGATACCAACCCTTCCAAATATACGAATGTATGGATCATGCTCACCAATGATGGGGGAGATGGCATCGTTCCCTATCCATCCAGCTAATAGCAAGGAAGACAATAACTTCAGCATGATATTCACATTAGAAATTAAGTGCACAAATACTGTATTTCAATATGCTTGAATCCAAACAAGTATCAACAATCTGAAATTTATCTTTAGCAGAGTCTCCATCAAATTCCAACTGTAAGTTATTACTTATTATGGCAGTCACCCAAGGTTGTATTTAAATGATAGGATTTAAATCAAGGGATCTACATAGTAATTTATAGTATAAATTTCAACAACGCATGATAAGGTTGATTATTAAAGAAAAAAGAGGAGTTTGCTGTAACATTTCACTTATTATATTGTGAGCATTTAAATCAAGCAATTTACATAGGAATTTATAGTATAAATTGCTAGTTGATATAAAATTTTACAACGCAAGATAACGTTGAGTTATTAAAGAGAGAGAGAGAGAATAAATTTGAAATAAATTTCACAGTTAGTAATTTCGAATTCACATACTATTAAGGCTTTAAATCATCAATAAATTACATCAATGAACAAACTTCTAATTTTCATACTTCATTCAAGCTGTTTGAACTAAAAATGAAGTCCAAATTCAAATGCTTCCTTCCAAATGAACCACAAATGTTTGTTACCCACCACCCCACCCCCCCAAAAAAAATACTTAGGAAAGAATAGTAATAGATCATCTCCTGACCTTTTAAGTAGTAAAACATTGTCACTGATACTATGAGGACATTAAATAGAGCAACCGTTACCCAAGGCATTGCAGCAACAAAATGCCGAATCATCAGAAGCCATACCACTGATAAAAACAATGGCAAGAATCCTCCACAGACAATCAATACTGGCCACGACTTTCCAATATCAGCCATGTATCTCTGCAAAAATTCAATATTTGATAAGTTCTACAATGCACAAAGCATATACGCTTAGTGGCAAGACATTTGATACATATTAGACAGAAAGGAATTATGAGAAAATTATATTCAACATATAAATCATAAATTAAGTTCAGATGGGATAAGGAAGAGGCTATATTGACGGGCTCTTTGTCAAATAACCAACCAATCAATAGGAGTAAACCCCCACATTATCCGCTCAGATTCTCAAGAAAAGTCTTTTTCAGAAATCCTTATTGACAAGGATCGGCTGGTCTAATACTCTATGAATGGGGATGCCTTTATTACCATAGCCATGAGCTGTGAATATCAAAAAATGTGCATGTTTGTGTGTGTCTATAATCTTTCTTAAAAACACATATTTATATAATAATATAAAATTAAAAAAAAAAATCTTAAAACATAAAATAGTCAGCAGAACATGACCAAATGCAATATCCAGGGAGAATCAAAGACACCTATTTAAAAATAAATAAATAAATAACATAGGTTTTAGAAGTAAAACAAACTCAAAAGAGAGAGAGAAAAAACTCAAGTAAACATGAAGTAGACAAATAGAATAAAAAATCTTTTAAATAGGCATAGAGGGAGCTCATGATTCCATTTACCCACTAATAGGCATTAATGGTTACCCCAAAGCATATTGATGTCATATGGTTACCCCAACACAAATTGATGTCATCGAATTAAATCAAATCATACCAAGATTGATTTTCTAAAAAATAACATGCCAGTAAAAACAAAGTACAGTGCAGAAAACTATGTAAACAGGTAATCAATATACTTTGCATGAAATTCCAAAACCATTATTATCATAAAGGACTATTGAGACGAAAGGTCAACCTTTAAAACAGATGACCGAGAATTGATGGACCTGTGAATGGATTTGTCTATAATGATGTCTTCGTTAATGTTCACCCCACCCATCTGTTGCCAATGCCTCAGCGAAATGTTTGATGCACGAGCAATATACTGGCAGCTCCAATAAACTGTAAAAAGAAGTAATAAATTTATGATGTAAAAGTAGAAGACAAACAAATATAAATCAAAAGAATATAATAGGCAAAAGTTATCTCCATGAGCTTCCAAAATCTTGTCCCATTGATAAAAATTTTGCAACCAACATCACATATACATGTAGGAACCTTGTATACACACACATTATAAATGATAAAATAATTAAACAAGATATGCACACATTGAACAGGAAATGGACCACAAAATCGCATCTTAAAAGAGTAAGTTAGAATACCATTTACACTTGGAAATATTACAGGGTAACAAGGACCCTGAAGTTGAAGAGAGCTGTTCCTCATTTCTGGTGTAAGGAACTCATAATAATCATAATTCCTATCAATCCAATCGTCCATTGAGAGATGGATATCTCCCTCTGGATAATCACAGACCCAATTTAGTTGATCTTCAGAAGCGAAAGGGCAATCCAGCAAGCAAATACTCCGAGCATTGGCTAACTTAAACTCACTGCCTTTCAAACCACTTTGATAAACCTGATTTGGATTTAGCCAATATCTAAGTTCCAATTGTCGAAGTCCAGGTTGTGCATTCTTGTCGCCACACACATTTCCTTTATAGTCCAGTCCATATGTAAGCCTGTCAAGCCACAGAACAATTAATCACAAGGAGAAAACACACACACACAAACACACAGATAATACATAGCCAAAATAAGAAGAGCTACTGCATAAATTTGAACAAGCAAGCAATACCAGCAACAAGTTTATGCCCTTAATAAAAGAAGAGAATTTATATTACCAATATTATATATATCGTGGGCTATAGAATAAAGTAACTGTGAAAAAGTAGATGAAAAGATCCCTATACAGAAATCATGGTAAAACAATGATAGCTTGAATCTAAGTTTGTTACATAATCCTTTTTGGACAGCAGGGACAAAAGTTATCTTTTTGCCAGCAATCATCTTTTGATTGTAGGAAGTAACAAGCCATATATAATATTATATTTATAGTAGATATGTCAAAGAAGTATATAATATACAACTTCATAGCAATCATATAATTAATCAAAGTTTAAGATCCTTAACATAATTCCTTTTTTTTTTTTTAAGGCAAACTACAGTAACAAAAATCCTTAGTTGTTTGCTGCTTTAAATGCAAAACACAAACACACCACTGTGGGACATTGCCTGGCAAGAAGGATGCTGCAAGAAGACAATACAACATCAATTGGTACACACTCACGTATTCGTTTATCATGATGTTTTATAGCCTGAGCATATCAAAGTTTAAGGTCCTCAATCTTTTTTTTTATATAATAGAATTTTCATGTCGTATCTTTTTATTTTATAGCAAGGGTGACACATGCATGATACAGAAACACCATCATCAGGGTGTCACTTAGCAAGGATGTTAATAATATAGCTAACTCTCAATAACACACTCACTTTTCTTTCTTTCTTTCTTTCTTATTTTTTATTATTTTTGTTTCACTGCACAGATATTAGTAAGACGGATACTCCATACTCATATCATTAAGAAGAGAGAAAGAAAATAATGAATAGCTATCTTTTGGGATTTAGATTGGCAAGATCCATTGACAATGTAATATGTAAAAAGAGTTGTAAGTCTTGGTCATTTGTTGAAGAACAAGTCAAGGTTGAAGCTGCTAAAAGAAGTCAAATCTATGAGAAGAACTTGCTTGAGCAATCCTCTTTCTCGCTCAAGTAAACTAAAGACTTGCTTAAGAGACACAATAACTCAACCAGAAAGTTCACCTGTCGTTTGCTCAAGCAAGAAAATCAGACTTTGTTTCCGAGTTCAATTTTGAAAAGTTTCATGCAACCTTTGTTTAGCCTACATATAGATACTTAAAAGCATATCTTTCTAGGCAGCTGAGGAATATACCCATATTACTGTGTATTATTGAGAGCCTTTCCGTTGTTTCAAAAGCATAAAACCTATTGATTCTAGTTCTTAATCTTGCATATTTATGACATAACTTTGGTTAAGAACCTTCAGAATCCATGTTTAGCTGAAACCACATAATTCTCAACCCTGCACCAGTGCATGCATTGTGACCCCAGAGTTCCAGCTTGAAGTAGATGTGTCATTCATGGAGGGTAATGTATATAAGAAGTTTAAAGGATCTGGAGTTGCTGTGGTGATCTTATTAAGTTGTCTGTAGGGTGAGTAGAGTCTAATGACAAAGGTTGTGTGAGTTAATCTGAAAATTGTTTCTTTTATAGTGAATTGCCTAGTTGGGGTGCATTACCCCCAGATCCGTTGAACTTCTTCTTTGGTTTTCCACTTTATTACTAAACGATTATGTTATTTGCTTTATTAGTACTGTAATTGATTTGGTAATTGAGATTAGATTGTAACTTGTGCTTGGACTTAAAAATCAAAATTTTGTATTTTTATTAGTTAAGTCAGCCACTTGTTTTCTTTTCCTCCATTCTATTCTATATGAAGTCATGCTCTCTATTACTTCCTCAATTGACATGTTCTTTTTTATTACTCCTACTAATGTTATTTTGGGTCTTCCTCTACCTTTTTTCATTCCCTCAACATGCTATTATATGCCAATGAATAAGATAAGTGAGATCAACATGTTAGCACTAATTAATGTTAGAGCAAAGGGTTTTTTAAACTTTAGGATATACCTTATACGTAACAAGTAACAATCAATGCTTTTGTCTTGAGTTATTGCCACTCATATTCATCAATATGTTTTCACCAAAAATCAAAACCATGAGACAAATATATCAAAAATCTACAATGCAGAATTCTGCAAGCATTAGATATTTCACAAGTACCACATCTTGTCTGTCCAAGGGACAAATAGGAGGATTGATTGTAGAGATTTAATAAGAACTTAGTGTAACAAACAAACCTATAGATATGACCCTTAACAAGTTAGTAAAGGAAAAATGTAGATCTTCATGATCCATCACCAACACAAATTCAACTTTCAGACACTTGAACTACTTATCAAGGAAAAAAATTATATATAAGACACTTGAACTAAAAAGTGCATAGATATTTTGTAAAAATGATTGTAGGAATTGATTTCATGGAGTGCAGACTATAGGCCTGCGTATATATTATATATGAACAAAACCAACTCCTAAATACTTTAAAGGCCTTCAATTATCAATAAGCCAATTACCTATCGGTAGCCATCTCCCTAAATACATAAATAGGAATAAATGACTCAACACTAAGTTGCTATTGAACTCACCTTAGCAGTTGCTCATACAACTATTTGACTCAATTTTACTTTTCCTTCTTTCTCCCCTATTTTTGCAACTAAAACAGCTTGGCAATGCGGAAAGAAAGGAACACAACGCAATTATGCATAAAGCAACTCCTTAACTAAGTTGAGTCGAATTCGTTATGTTAAGAAAATCACAATAACACACAATTGCCGTCTTCTCTTAACATCAATTTCTTTGAAATGTTGCAAATAACAAAGAAATCAAGTAACATTTGATGACCAGTACTGCAGCCAGAACTCAATGGAGAACTACTCTCCTATCTTATACCAAAAAAAGCTAAGTTTTCATATTCTAGCAGAAAATATAATCAAAATGAGATGTCTTTCCTATATATCTTCAACCATACCAACAAAGACAAGAAAACAAAATAAAGGTAAACCAAAGTACATAGCGAGAAACACTAATTGTGCCTCAAAAATCACTAGAACAGACCAATAAAATATGCAAAATTAAAAAGGTATCAACTTTAAGTACTAAAATGTAAATGATATATGTAGTGATTGCTCTGATTTCGTTTCAACAGCTAAGGACAAACATTGAGCAAAAAATGAGAAACCCATAAAAGATATTGCAAAATAAGAGCTAGAAAAAGGAAACCCATTAGAGAGGGTACAGTAGAAGTACTAGATTCTTTACCTTAATGGGTTTCCTTGGTTAAACCCAAAGCTAGAGTTGACAATCATAGCAACCCAGAAGGCAATAAAGATCACAAGAAAGGCAATATCTCTGCATTTCCTATTGTGCCTTATGATCCCACCCATTTGTGTATTCCCATCACTTGATGGGTACCTCCCTATCACAGCTCCCAGAGGACCCCTCATTTTCTACACACACACACACACTCACTCAGACTCTCTATCAAAGCTTCAAAAGCAAAAGAATTTTAGAGACACACGCAGCCAGAGAGACAGGGAGGGATAGTGTGTTAAAGGGACAGTAGTAGAGTAGAAGGTAGGATGGTGTGAACTGTTGTGAGAGAGTGAAGCAAGGGTTTTAGATTTGGAATATTTTGTTTAATAATTTTATACTTTACTTTTGATTTTAAGACAAAGATAGTGTATAAAAAGTTGGTGTATTCAGAATTTATGTCAGGCGGCTTAAGATAGATTCAGTTTTGGAGTAAGTAATGGAGTTGGCTCGGCTTGTTTTATGGAGTCTCGGCTAAAATTTTGGGGTGAGATTTGGGTGTAGTGCTTACACGTTGATAGAATTACACTTATTTATTTTTAGACATGTGTCACTGTTTCAACAACTCTAATACACTGAATGTAATGAACCTAAGAGGCTCTTTAATTGCAAAAATTTCATCACTTAATTTCCATCACTCAACACTCATCACTCATCACTTAATTTTTCACACCCGTTTGGCACACTCACTTTCCATCACTCAATATTTTTCACATTATTTGTGGGTCTCATACATGTCACTCAGTGCAACAGCTTTTTTTTTTTCTTTTCTTTTAGTACCCAAACTCATCGAACCCAGTAAAAAAAAAAAATTAACTGAACCTAGAAAAACCCAACCAAAAAAAGAACCTAGTGAAAAAACCAAAAAAAAAAAAAAGAAAGAAAGAAAGAAAGAACTGAACCCAGAAAAACCCAGCCAAAAAAAGAAGCCAGTGAAAGAAGAAAAAAAAAGAAAAGAGAAAGAACTGAACCCAATGAAGAACATAAAGAAGTCACTAGTGTGAAAGGAAAAAGAAAAAAAAGAACATGAAGAACGCACGCACCGAACCCAGTGAAGAAAAAAAAAAAAAAAGATGGTCAAAAGTTGCGGCTATGACTGACAGTGGGTCCCTCCATGTAGTTTTATTTACGGAAATGCCATTGAGTTATGAGTTATGGAAACTGAAAATAGCTAAAATGTCTTTTCAGTTTCCATAACTCATAACTCAAAAATCAAATAATTGAGTGATGGAAACAGAGTTATGGAAATAGAGTTATCATGCGCCAAACGGATATTGAGCTATGGATCCCACCATTTTTGAGTTATGAGTTATGGAAACTGAGAATTGAGTTACGGAAACAGGCCATTCAAATAGCCTCTAAATCTCACCCAAATTCTTGCACTTTGTTTTTTTAAGCGCTCATTTTGGGGTGCACTTTATAAGCTCTTTTATTTTTTTATTATTATTTGTAAGTTTCACATGAAAATTTTTTTTGATATAATTTTTTTTTCTTATTATTTGTAAGTTTCACGTAAGTCACCTACTTATTTTTTTTAACTTTTACCAATATATCATTGCATTCTAAGAGCATTCACAATAATGCTCTTAAATTGCTAAAATGCTATTTTTACCTACCCACACCACACAAAAATGCTACAATGATAGTTCTATACTTAAAAATCTTTGCAAATGAAGTAAACGGCCATTTATAGCCATCTATTGTAGCTCAAAAGTTATAAAATAAAATGTTATTTTATTCCATGACTTGATTTTTCTATTAAAATAATGGGTAAACTATATAAACGGTCCCTATCCTTTACACCATATCTCAATTTTGTTCATAACATTTTAATTGTGTCAATTTGATCTCTAATCTTTCAATGATGTGTTAATTTAATCTTTGTCATCATCCTTTGGATGGAAAAATCTAGCATGTCAAATGAAAAAATAAAAAAAATGATTTACTAGCACATTAACTACCAATTGTGTAGCCATGTCATATTTGTTTTTATAAAAAAACAAAAAAAAAAAACAAAAAACAAAAAAAAAATTCTCACATGAGTTAAAGTTTGGGAAAAAGTAAATCCCTAACTTTCTCTCTTTCGCCAGATTAATCTACTATGCTAGCTAACTTCCATCTTCTTAATCTACTTCCTTAAACTAGCGCCATATTGGGTCCTTAAAATTGAACAATATAAGTACCACAACCTTAACCATAAAAGTATGCACGTATAACCTTAATCATAAAATATGTTGTTGGTTCTTATCCAGTTGGGTTCTTATATTAATCTTGCCAATTTGTTAGTAATAGTGTTTAGAAGTGTAGATTGGGTTAGCCATAGATTGGTCCATGTTTTTATGGTTTTGAACATTGGGTTTGTTTAGGTTTTGAACCTTAAATTTGTTTAAGTTGCGTTTGTGACGAGAGAGAGAAAGTTAGGAAGCATGAGAGTGATGGAGAGTAATCTATCGAAAGAGAAGGTTATTACAGATTTTGTTTTTTCCCAAACTTAAACTCACATGAGAACTTTGTTTTTGTGTTTGTGTTTTGTTTTTGTTTTTTTGTTTTTTGTTTTTTGTTTTTTGTTTTTTGTTTTTAAATATGACAAGGCTTGACAATTGGCAATTGATATGGCAAGTAAATCAATTTTTTTTTTAATTTTTAATTTTTTTTCTGTTTGACAGGTCATATTTCTTCATCTAAGGAATAACAGCAGTGACCAAATTGACACGATACTGAAAGGTTGAGGACCAAATTGATATAATTGAAAGTTTAGAGACAAATTGACATATAATATAAAGAATAGGGACTATTTATGTAGTTTACCCTAAAATAATCTATTTTCTTTCTTCTTTCTTCTTTCCCATATCATTGCTCTCGCTTTTTTTTTTCTTTCTTCTTCACCTATTCACTTCTCTCTCTCTCTCTCTCTCTCTCTCTCTCTCTCTCTCTCTCTCTCTCTCTCTCTCTCTCTCGTATTTTATTTCATTCTCTTTGCACCCTCTCTCCCCAGCCACTCCACTAAAACAATGAAACACTGAACCGAGCCCCTCTTTATTTATTCCTCCTCTCACCACCACTTCTCTGTCGTAGATCACCAAGGCCATCATGGCATTGAATCCATCTCTCTTCTCTCTTGGTTGTGACGATCGAAATTGCGATCAAAATTTTGGTATGTGATGGTTGTGATTGGGTTCTTGTTTTTGTGTGTGTTCATATGGATTTGGTGGCTGTGGGTTTGGTGGCAGTAGTGATGGTGGTAGTTGATTTTGGTTGTGGTGGTGGGTTATGGTTGTAAGATGGTGGGTTGTTGTGGCTAGTGGTGGCAGTGGTTGGTCATGGCTGGTGCTGATTGGTTGTGGTTTATATATATATATATATATATATATATATATCTGTGGTGGGTTGTGGACCTTGTGATTGGTACAATGGTGGACGTGGAGGTGAAGGTGGAGGTGGCTATGGCTGTAGCTAGAAGCAATATGTTTTTATGGTAGTTATTTTTTTAATGAGTTTTTTTATATTATTTTAAATAGAGTGGTAAAAAAAAAACTTTTTATTTTTTATTTTTATACAAGATAGAATTCTACTTTAGTCTAATTTAAATGTATATGTGTGTGAAACTCCCTCTTGGAGACTTAAACCCCAGCCTTTACCCTTCACATCTCATAAGTATTTATACTTATAAAGTGATCATCGCACTAAGGGTGTGGGGTGGTAAAAGAAAAAAAAAAAACCTTTGATATTGGGTGTATGGTAAAGTGGGGTGATAAAATAAATAAAGTCATTTTTTAAGGTGTTAAAAGCTAAATTTGTTAGTATCATTAACGTGGATGCTCTAATAAAGCATTATTACCTACAATTATATCAATATACTGACGTAATCCAGTCATTAATTTGTCATAGCTGGGTTATAAATACTTAAGAGGTTAAACATTGTTCATCAAAAAAAAAAAAAAAAAAGATGCTACGTCTACAACATTTTTACAACAAATCACAGATGGTTAGTTGTTATTGGTTCAAATTTGAAACTAACACTAAGATTACTTTTTTGCCCCAACAATAACAACCAGTAACAATATGTTTTTATGGTAGTTATTTTTTTAATGAGTTTTTTATATTATTTTAAATAGAGTGGTAAAAAAAAAACTTTTTATTTTTTATTTTTATACAAGATAGAATTCTACTTTAGTCTAATTTAAATGTATATGTGTGTGAAGCTCCCTCTTGGAGACTTAAACCCCGGCCTTTACCCTCCACATCTCATAAGTATTTATACTTATAAAGTGATCATCGCACTAAGGGTGTGGGGTGGTAAAAGAAAAAAAAAAAAAAAAAACCTTTGATATTGGGTGTATGGTAAAGTGGGGTGATAAAATAAATAAAGTCATTTTTTAAGGTGTTAAAAGCTAAATTTGTTAGTATCATTAACGTGGATGCTCTAATAAAGCATTATTACCTACAATTATATCAATATACTGACGTAATCCAGTCATTAATTTGTCATAGCTAGGTTATAAATACTTAAGAGGTTAAACATTGTTCATCAAAAAAAAAAAAGATGCTACGTCTACAACATTTTTACAACAAATCACAGATGGTTAGTTGTTATTGGTTCAAATTTGAAACTAACACTAAGATTACTTTTTTGCCCCAACAATAACAACCAGTAACAACCTACCACTTAAGATTTGTTGTAAGAATGTTGTAGATATATCATTTCTAAAAAAAAAAAAAAAAGAGGTTAAACATTAAATTGGGCCGAGTATTACACTGCCCAGGAACTCAACCTCTGCATCCTATTCTTCTCCATCAGTTACCTTTGTTCCTTTGTGTCATGTCCATGGCAGCTCCACCTAAAGCATCAAAACTTACATTGTTGGATGGATTAGACCACCCAAAAAAAAAAAAAAAAACTAACTTCAAGGGTTGACTATGTCGAAAACAAGAACCCCACATGGAATTACAAGTTCATATTTGCAATCAATAAAGATTTGGTGTTAGAGAGGCCTAACTCTACATTAGTACTTGAAATCTACAGCAAGCGGCGTTACAGGAGGAATAAGGTCATTGGTATTCCAAAGGCATGCCTTAAGAGATCCTTAACCTGGATGGTTTGTTCAATTGAGCTATACCTGGTTTTCTTGGTTCAAGCTTGGCTATTGATTATAGAAAGTTAATGGATAGCAAGTAGAGCGTTATGCATGCACTGATGCACATATAAGAACAAGCTCGTTCTTTTTATGTTCTAGAATTGTATTAGTGCTAGCTGAATGCAGTAATTTTGCACTTCTTTTTTATCCTTTTTTTTTTTTTTTTTTTTTTAATTAATAAGCTTTTGTATCTATTGATACTAGTGTTAAATAATATGTGAAGGGTGTGAAGGGTTTACTTTTAGGCCTTTGTTGTGTATATAAGGGTGTCCACGAGTTTGTCTAGGTAGGGTTTGTGCTAGCTGATCCTATTGGTTGGTAGACCAAAGGACCTACTATCGACTGAGACCATTATCCAATCGAATCGAGCCAACCACAATCTTGTTGGAGATCGTGTGATTTCCAATCGATCTAGGTAAAGATCTCAATCTCCCAAGAGATCACAAGATTTCTGCTAAATCCAAATTGAATCCCAGTCGATAATGTGATTTTGGGTTTGATTCTTGGCAAAAATGGAGGATTCCAACAAGATTTCAAGATATATGGGCGGAGGGTCGGTCATGTTAGTTTATATCGTGTTTCAGAGGGGAGCCTCACCACTCAACCTACCCCTTATGGGTTTTAGAGGAGGACACCCATCGTCGACTATCATAGGCATTGGATCTCTTGCCAATCGACTTAGGTCCGATCAATTAGGGCATTTGGGTTAGGTCCTTCTCGCTCTATTTAAAATTTAAAAAAAAAAAATCATTTTCCCTTTATATCATGTATAGCTAAATGATAAGTTTGTATCATTTAAAATTTTGTAGTTAGAACATTAAACATAAAATGATGTAGTTATCCTAAAATTTTGGAAGTTATGTGTGCTAAAAACTTGGATTTTTTTTTTTTTTTTTTAATTGGACTTAGTTTTTAAAGGTTGAGAGATTGTGATAGAGGAAGATGATAGATAATTTTGACTATTTTTTTTGTGTTAACAGTGATAAAATCAATTTTAATTCTTTGTTTGTCTTTTCAGAAAAGCGGACTTAACTAAAAGATAAGACTATTTATTTTTTTTTTGGTAGTGAAAGATAAGACTATTTTAAAATCTTAATTCAACTGACTTTTTGCTAACTTTGGTGGTTTGATTCTATATTATTATTATACTTCTGCAAATACTAAGTTTAATAAAACTATGCAGCATGGTTTGCATTTATACAGCCTAACAGTCTGGTTTTGTCATTTATTTGATGATTTTTAGTTGCTTATTTTGCTTTTTATTTTTATTTTTTCATAAAATTATGACACTAAACCTCCCAAAAAAAAGAAAAAAAGAAAAGAATATCATAGAATGCACAAAGGGCATGTAATGAAGATAATCTAAAATCAAGAATTTTGAAAATTGACTTATCTATCCCTATTAATTAAAGTTTGTTAGATGTGTGTGAGGGCAGTTTGGGAAACTTAAAAAGTCAAGCCCATACAAGGAGTCCTGTTATTAAAGTTTGTTAAGTATTTAACTGTAATATGTGCGAGGGCAATTTAAGACTATTAAAAAGTCAAGCCCACCACCGGGCCTACTGGCCCAAGTGGTATCTAGTCATCTAAGTGACTTCAAGCTCAGGGGTTCTAGCCCCTACATAAACATTTACCCAACAAAAAAAAAAAAAAAAAGTCAAGCCCAAGCAGGAGAATTCTATGGCGTTTGATTATGTAAATTAGTAAATATGGCTTATCTAATGTGTGTGTGGGCAATTTGGAACACTTAAAAAAGTCAAGCCCAAACGAGAGAATTCTATGAATTCTGTTTTGTAATTTTTGTTTTTTATGACTAAACTAAAACGTTAATCGATTTTTTTGTGTAAGTGGAAATTAAACGTTAAATTTTTTATTTAACTATTAGAGATTTTACCGGTTGAATTAATTGAACCCTTTATTAATGATGGATAGATTACAAGAATCATATTTATTTTTTCTAAACAAATAATTGCAACAAAAGTATAAAAAAGTGGTCTCTAACCAAAAATACGATAAGACAAAAAAGTTTTTTTTTAGTATAAAAGAAATATATATCAATTCTCTTTTTAAAAAAAGTAGTAAGCTGTATTATAGGGACTTTGGAACGAGCCACTAGCCGACTAAATAAAAACAAGCCATTATGGAAGTAGCTATTTAATAATACTATCTACCTTAATTATACTTATAAATCCTCTAATTCCGCCGCTCAGCTGATAAAGACAGTGCTTATGAAATACTATTGTCCTCGTAAGTTGTACATCTTCCATTCCATGAAAACCGTTGGATGGTCTTCAAAAGTGATTGGAGCGCATATCAAGGTCCATCGAACGGTGCCAAAAGCATTCAGGACGTGGATTGATTTGAACAAGGTAGTCTATTCTATAAAGTGCCCAATCGGAAGTGTATATGGAACCCCAAAAGATAAAAAAATATGCCACTTTATCTCACTCTGGCTTTCTTGGAAGTCCCCTTGTGACTCTTCATGGCCTGATGGCCATGAATTGGCTGCAGACGAGAAAGGAGAAAATCTAGAGATAAAACTTTCGAAAAAGTTAACGATGCCCAAAGTTATTGGCTAAGGAAGTATTTTTAGAATTATTTTTAATGCAAAAAAGTAATTGTTTTTCTTAACAATTTTTTATATTTTTTAATATTAAAACTGTCTAAAAATATTTCATCAACAAATATTTTAAGAATACTTGTTAATAGGGTCTAATATAATTAATTGTGAATAGTATAGAAAAAGTGGTGATAACCAATCATAATTTATCATACCAGAGTTAAAGCAAAAATTATGGCATAAATAGTGTGGGTTTGGAACATGCCAATATCACAAGTTTGGTTAACTTGTTTTGCTCTCCAAGTTGTCAACAATCAAAGGAAAAAGTAATTTCAGTTTCGATTGATTGTAGAAAAGACCTATTGAAGAAAATAACTAGAAAATCCTGACCTTGAAATCGTTTGACCATAAGAGTTGGTGAATTGTTAGCCCTGGATCATTGATTGATAGTTTACAGGGACCCAAAATAAAGCTTTATCATGTCCATTCTTAAATTTGGACTAACACAAGTACGCCAAGACTTTTGTTGGCAATAATCAGTAACACTACAAAGATTATGAATGGCAGAATTTGGGTTGAGTATGGTAGTTGTTAATTGTTATGACTATAATATATACTCATGTTTATAGTCAAGAGACTCAAGACAAGACACGTGAATGATTGTTCATTTGAACAGACATTCATGTGCAAGGGCTGAACATTTGGAAGTTTTCCAACTCATGACGTGTGATCGATCTGGCAGAATTTGTAATGGATGGATCCAGCGCTAATACAATGAGAGCCTTGGAGGTTGGAATAACCTTGGAACCCTTTCTTTCGCATCTGAGAGTGTAAAAGACGGGAATGGAGTATATGGATATTTTGGCTCTG
Organism: Quercus robur; assembly: GCF_932294415.1. Taxonomy (NCBI): domain Eukaryota; kingdom Viridiplantae; phylum Streptophyta; class Magnoliopsida; order Fagales; family Fagaceae; genus Quercus; species Quercus robur. The sequence goes on from NC_065541.1 coordinate 21,693,306, forward strand.
GACAGGGGCGGAGCCAGGAATACATGCTTGGGGGGGCCGGGTTGTAACAGAGATATACCAAATATAATTTTTAAGTCTATTGGATACAAAATTATCAACTTTTATATATTATTATATACTTGAACATGTTGGGAATTCGACCGAAATTTCAAACCTGTGAGAAACAAAAAAAATAGAAAAAACAAAACGCCAAAAGTAAAACAATCACACGCACAAGACAGTATTTACGTGGTTCGGCAATTTGCCTACGTCCACAGAGTTGCAGGGATTTCACTATTATCAAAGAAAATTACAATGTGCGGCTACAGTGTTTTTCTTTCTCAAAAACAACAACAAGACAAAACCCCAATCACCAAAAAAAACAGCTTTTATATCCTGCGCACAGGATTCACAATGGGTTACAAAACGGGCCAAAAAATTTTTGTCGGCCCAAGCCTCCGCTCCATGGACTAAGCCTCAGTAAATCTTCCATTATTCGGGTCAGGTCGGGTCATCAACCGAATCAAATCATGCCTGACGACGATTTTTCATGGAATAAAATTCATCCATTATCATCTCTATAGTGAAATTCCCTGCAATTTCCTTCTCTATATAAATTATCATATTATCTGCCAAAAACTCATCCTCCATTCTATTGCGAAGTCTTGTTTTTAACAACTTCATAGCTGAGAAAGCTCGTTCTGTAGTTGCTGTAGAAACTGGAAGGGTCAACACAAGACGAATAAGTCTATCAATCAAAAAATATATTTGAGACTTTCCTGAAATTTTTAATCCCCTACATAGCTCGGAAATTGTACTCATATTCTGAAAATCTGGATGTTTTATCACATCAAGCTCATAATGTCGCAATTGAGACTCCAAAAGTTCTTGTTCATGTTCAGTGAAATCTTGAGGATAATATTTCTTAACCAAATTGCATATATCAACAATCTTGAATAATCTAAAAGCATCCTTGGGATTTAAAGCTGAACTAAGAATGACAAGTTCCGTTGTTAGCTCACAAAATCTACTTTTCAATTCTTGCAATTGAAAGTCTATTGCAACTGTAAATATGCCAATTCTAAAATGATGTTCCATTGTTAAATTGTCATCTTGACGACGATATCTACCTCGACCTTTAGTGTAACGAGCATTCATATCAGGAATATCAATTTCATGTTGCTCACAAAATGATATAACACTAGCAAGTAAAGGCTCCCATCCATCATCTCTCAACTTTTGAATAAGTGATTTTGTAGTTGAAACTAAATGCATGGCATTTAAAAGGTCTTGAGATTGTTGTTGCAAAGCTTGACAAAGAACATTAGTAATTCCCATTATCTCTTTCATCAAATGCAAGATTAAAATAAATTCAAATGATGTTAATACCTGATAAGCTCCATCGGCATCACCGCGTTGTTTATAATTAGCTCCTTCCTCAGAAATAGTGTTGATAACTTTGCAAGTAGCATCAAACATTTTAATCAAACTACAAATAGATTGAAAATGAGATCCCCACCTAGTATCTCCAGCTCGTTGCAAAGTACCAATCTGATTTGCACCTCTTCCAGTCTCAATTTCATTAGAAGCAATCATATTCTCAACTTGTTCTGCTTGAGCATGTTGCAATTCATCACTACGCTTACTAGAACCAACAACAATATTGATAATATTGACCAAATGATCAAAGAATTGATGAACATCTTTTACTTCTCTAGATGCTGTAACTAGAGCTAATTGCAACCTATGAGCCATACAATGTACATAATAAGCATATGGACAATCTTTAAGAAAAAGAGCTTGTAATCCATTCCATTCACCACGCATGTTACTAGCCCCATCATATCCTTGACCTCGAATATTTTCAATGTGGAGGTTATAACGAGAAAGGACAGCACATATCTCATTCTTTAAAGTCAATGCAGTAGTGTCTCTAACATGCACAACATAAAAAAAACGCTCTTTAATAAAACCTTCTTTATCAACAAATCTCAAAATGATGGCCATTTGCTCTCTCTTCGACTCATCCCGAGCTTCATCAACAAGAATGCAGAATTTTGCATCTCCAATTTCTTCACGAATAGCATTTCGCACATTATTAGCAAGAATATGCAAAATCTCCTTTTGAATTGTGGGTGATGTATATTTGGCATTTCCAGGAGCATTTTCCAAGACAACACTAGCTACTTTGTCATTAAAAGTTGATGTCAATTTTATCAATTCAATAAAATTGCCTCTATTTTTTGAATCAAGGCTTTCATCATGACCTCTAAAAGCACAAGCTTGGAATGCTAGCCATCGAGCACACTCTATTGAGGTTTTGAGCCGCAACCGATTATTCTCTAATTCTTTTGACGTTTGTTTCTCAATTAGCTTGTCAATATGTTGTGAATAATTCTGTAAATCCTCGCAACATTTCACAGCATTTTTATGTGGAGAGTTTGGTTCTTTCCCTTCATGACGAATTAAAGGACAATTCATTCCATCTTTCACCTTTTTCCAATTATTAAAACCTGTTGAAATGAACACATCTGATCCGGGACGACCTATTGGTTTCTTACTAAAAAGGTAGCAAGGAAAACAATATAATGCATCCGTTGTAGGTGAGTATTCCAACCAATCCTTATGTGAAACAAACCATGAAGGTTGAAATCGACGACGATGAGTATCATCATTGTATGGAAAGACTATATTTTCAGGTTGGTATGGACCTTCTATGAGATAAGCTCGTCGAATTTCATCTTGTTTGTTGATAGGAAATTCACATATTTGTTTACGTGTTCCTGGATCACGATCTATCTCTTCAGATTGAAGTTTTGGACATTTGGAGGTGTGTTCATCAGGCATCGAAGTATTAACATTTGTTTCTACAGCCACAGGTGTCCTAATTTCTGAATTGCTAACATCTTTTTTCTTAAAGAATGCATCAATTGTTTTTCGTTTGCTCATAATTCTTTTAACTTTAAGAATATGACTCAATTAACCTGAAAAGAATTTTAAAAAATAAAATTTTAATTAGAAATTTTTGCTTAGTTATATGAATATTATTCATACTCAAGGAAAAAACAAAATTTTTACTATAATTTAAACAGTCAACCCATTTTTAATACAACTTTAATTAATAATAACCCCTCAAATAATTTAATTAATTTATCTTTTATAATGTATTGGTTAATTTAATTATATAACTTTAATTATTGTTGTTTAGCATAACAATAAACTATATTATTTTAATTTATTTGTCATTAATTATAATGCTTTAATCCTAGTTGGTAATTATGCAATATAGTTTTAATTTATTTGTCATTAATTTTAGCATAACATATCCTTTGTTACAATTCCTAAAATATAACAATAAATAATTAAACAATTCTTAAAAATTTGCCATAAATAATAGCTAATAATTTAATTACTAACTTTTGAATAAATATTAATTATTATTTAATAATATTGGTTTACACTAAAAACTAACACATTGACCATTGACCATTGACCAACAATGAGGAATAACCGGATAAGATAAAGACAAACAGGAAAAAAAAAAAAAAAAATCAACCAATGAATGATTGAGAATGTGAGATGATATTAAAGCTAAAAGAATAAAAGGGCTAGGCAGAACTGAACAGGATTCATAAACTCTAAAGCATTCGGTGAGATAGAGAGAGACTGAGAGAGAGAGAGAGAGAGAGAGTCAGAGAGAAAAACCTTGAGGGAGGGCCGGACTGCTGGAGCCGGAGCCGGAGCCGGAGCGGAGGAAGCAACTAGTCAACGGCAGATCTCCGACGGCGATGAGTGATGACCGATCTACCGTCTGGCGTCGACGATCTACAAAGATTTCGTTCCATTTTTCATTTTAGTGACAGTGAGAGAGAAAAAGAGAGAAAAAGAGAGAAATACCCTTGAGGGAGGGCCGGAGGGAGCACCGGAGCAGAGGCCGATCTCCGATCTGCGATGAGGGACGAGCGACGACGGCGGCGACGAGCGAGCTGCGGCGTCGCGGCGACGTGACCGTGGGTTTGCTGGGGTTTGGTTTTTATTTGTGTATTTGGGAATTTTTTTTTTTTTTAGATAAAAACCTCTGTCTCTGTCTCTCTGTGTTCGTTGTGTTTCTCTCTGTTTTGGTTTGCTGTTGAGTGTTGAGTTTGGTTTGCTGTTGAGCTTGATTTGCTCTGTATAGGCAGTATCGGGCATTGTGGTATCTGCCACCGATTTGATTTCTCTGCCAGCGACGTGATGGTTGAATTTTCTGTAATATTTTTTTTTTTTTTTCACGGTTGAGACGTGATGGTTGGATTTTCTGTAATATTTTTTTTTTTTTTCACGGTTGAGAATGCGTGGGCTTGCCGTGAGCGAGCTACTGGGCTTGCCGTGAGCGAGCTACTGGGCTCACCGTGGGCTTAGCTTGCCGTGGGCTTCTCTGTGAATTTTTTTTTTTCAGATTTTAGTTCAATTTTTTTGGGTTTTTTTTTTTTTTTTTTTTGCTTGAAAGTAGAACAGATAATTTTTTTTTTTTTTTTTTATTTAATCTGAGGATGTTACTAATTTTTGATTGAGGCCTGGGAGAATGGGTGAGAAATTGGGAGGGGGGGCCGGCTGCCTAAGGTTGGGGGGGCCTAATTATTTTTTCTTCATAGGCTAATGGGAAAATTTTTTTTTTTGCAGGGGCCTCGGCCCCCCCAAGCCACTATGTGGCTCCGCCCCTGGCTCTGGATAGAACTATAAAAGTTCACGTTTAAACCCCTACTAGAGTAGTGCAACTTGCTACAATTCTTAACCAATTATACTTAATCAAGTGATTGATTAACCCAATTCAAATTGAAAGTTGCAAGGATAAACAATAGCACAGCGAAAAACAACAATAAACAAATCATAACACACACGCACGTATGGACAGAACATGATTATGAAAAGAAACTCTCAAGGGACAAAAACGCTCTAAGCCTAACCAATAAACTCTCTGGTGTAGTTTGTTGCTAGAGCCTCCAACTCCTACTAGCAACAAACTACACTAGTCGTTTCTCTTCACAGTCTCCAATGCAAGTCAAGTATGTTGACCACCAGTTGTTTAAAGGCCTCTTGAGAATTTCAATAAAAGTCTTTGTAATTTTCCAACAATCCAAATCACTCATAGTTACGAGAAGGTATTTGATATCAAATGATATCATGTGAGTAGTATCAAAATTTAAAAAGTATGAGATATGTCAATAAAAAATAACTAATTTACTAACAAATAAAAGACGTGTGTTAGTGTATAGTTTTTTTTTACACATATATCTTTCGTTTATTGGATTTTGATACAAATGATGTAGTATCATTTGATATAAAATATTTTTTCCATGGTTACACACAATTTTCTGGTAAAGTTCTCTCGAGGGTCAATGGGAGAGGGTGAAGGTATAGGAGAATACAAGAAAGTCTCTTCCAAGGTGCCTCATGCCTTCATTCTATACAAGAAATATCAACGTTACAGATAAGTGGGGGAGGATTGGGGGTAAATAGGTAATTTTCATCAGCCCCTTCTCTTTTTTCACAATCTATGTCCATTTTTAAGGGATTGAATTTTGGTGGACATGGGGAGAAAATTGTTGAACCCCACCAGTTTCTATTCACCATGTTTTCACCCTAACCAACCAAATTGTTAGTGTTCCTCTACCCCACAACAAATACTAAAAAATTATAATTAAAATTTAGGTGAAAATAATATCTAAAAAAAAAAAAACTTAAACCTACCACAACCTAGACCATCGTGAACCACCACAGGCAAAATTCTACTCTTCACTACCAAGCCACAATCAAATTCCCAAACCACCATTCTCAATCCCCAACTCACCCTAACCAAATACCATATTCACCATCTTTCACTATTAAACAACCGTTGCTATGAGTAAGACCCATTGGCCACTGTACTCAACACATGCTCAAACCTTCAATATCTCAAATAACTTACTACTCACCTTGATAAATTAGTCACCTAAATCCCCACTCAACTAGCACAATATGTTTCAACTAGACTGCCGTTAACTTCCTCGAGGTAACTACCTCACTCCTTTTGTAACCACTTCAAAGACGAGCTGGATTACTAACACTTGTCATCAATTTGAGCATAACCACATGCTCTTGTGAGTTGGAAACTTTAAAATGGTCTCAAGAATGGTGGCAATGGGTTTGTTCATTTGTTGGATTGTGTGTTTTGTTGGGTGAGTTGGTTTTCAACTCTATTGCTCACTTCACTTGTTAGGAAAATGGGCTCATCATGTAAATTGTTCTGGTTCTACATCGCTCTTATGTTTCTAATTATCTTCCATTTAGCCACACACACACACAAAAAAAAAAAAAAAAAAAAAAAAAAAAAAAAAAAAAAAAAAAAACAAAAACAAAAACCCATGTGGTACTCTGTTATAAACTTATAATGGCAATGTTGCAGAAGGATTGACTTAGTATGTTTATTTTTTTATATATTTATTTTAGAGGATAAAAAAAAAAATACTTTTCAAATTTTATGGATTAAATTAAAACCTTATTAAAAATTTTAGGGACTAAAAATATTTTTTCATCTCATAATTTTCTTTATCTTTTTTACTCAGTAAGAATTGCGAAAACTTAAGAGGGTTTAGGTGGCTAAGGGTTACGATGGTATTTTGTGCAATTGATATATGTATACTCTCATGGTGTGCATGTCTCATAGAAAAGTAGAGTCTACATCGTTGGGTTAAAATGAATTGACCCATTGCAAATTAATTAATTACCTAAGTTAACTAATTAGTCAAATTACATGCAATAGCGTGGTAGCACAAACAAATTACCAAATAACTAAATATAGTAGAAATTAAATTTGACACAGGTGAATTGTTTACGAATAGGGAAAACTATCGAGGCAAAACCCCACCGGGTGAATTTAAGGTTACCACTCCTGAGAATCCACTATTATCAATCATAAGCGGTTACAAGTATAAAGAATCTTCCCAAACCCTTTGGTCTATCCCGAAATACCAACTTACAGTTAAACCCTTATCTCAATATCCAATTGGACTTGTATTGTAGCAGCAATCTTTCTGTTTAATGCACGCCTCCCAGTACGTGACTAATCAATGATGCATGGATCCTAGTACGTGACTAACTCCAGCAACTTGAAGAGGTTGTTGGCTGCAAAATTCTTTAGTTCATCAATAATGACAATCAGGAAGCTTCTTAGTCACAAAACAGTTGGCATAAAGACGCAGTAACTTCTTTAGAGAGAATAATGAACTAGGGCATTTTTTGCATACGATCACTTAAAAGATTTGTGACGGTCTTTTAAAATAATCCTTATATATGCTTAGGGTTATGAGAAAAGAAATCCTATACAAATATTTCAGTATGACCCAAAAATCAGATCTGGAAATTCTGATTTCGTAGATCTCGACAGATTCAACTTTTGTCGAGTTTTGTTCTTAAATCTTGATAGATATTGTTTCTGTCGAGATATCTGTTGAGTTTTAAATGAATAGCTCTTCTTCATTTGTTTCTTGGTAAGATCTTCATGACTTTAACACTTGACTTGAACAACATGTTTCTTGAAGTCTTAAATCCAACCTAGATCTACCAAATTATAAGTAAAGTGTTATAGTGGGCCTTTTTTACAATGTTAGGCTGAGCTGCCTCCTACGGTACTAGGCCCAAGTGTTCTGAGTAAGGGAGTTGAGACCAGTCCAACTGCAACTCACTTTGATCTGGCTTGTGCACAAACTATGACCCTCTTGCCAGACTTTGATCACATACCCATGGCAAACAGAGCTGCTATGGGTAAGATATGGCAGACAGATATAATAAAGATAGAACAAGGAATACTAGACATAATAAATAAAAGGGAGCGATAAGAAGTACCCCTCGTACACAAAAAAAATAACAAAAATAAATGGGGAAATAATAATAATGGGCTTCTTGGATCAAGGAAGGGAAAATCAGTCTGCCACGCCAAGTAACACTACGGAGCTGAAACCGAGAAGGGAGACAACTTCCTCAATGCGATTAATCTCTCCAGGAAAAAAGAAATTAATTGCTTTGAAGGAATGGCCCTAAATGATTTATGTTCAATGATGATCATTTTTCTTTGATAAAGAGCAGGGTTTTAGAGGGAGAGAGGAGACCAACCTATTGGTGCATGCTTGCCATTCTAAATTCTTTGTTTTTCCTCTTTTTTTTCCCTCTTCCTTTCTTAGTGCTTTCTCCTGTATTATGATTTTCTCCTAGTTACCCTGATCGTGATCCCTCCTCTGTGCACGACAAGGGCCCCTTTTATAGTGCTTGTCATGACTGGTTTTTACTATTTTAGCCTTTAATTACCTTTGTCTGGTATGGGTGTCCTTACTGACCACTATTGGTTCGTCAGTCGTTCAGCCATTGCCACTTACTTGTGCTGGCTGTGCCACCTCCCATTACTAAACAAAGAAGACTATTTTATTTGTTTGTCTATCGTGGCTCTCCTACCTGTTACGGTGTGGGTGCTTTCTCTCTCTATCCCTCATGGCATGCACCGAGTGGTTCCCACTCATCCTTACTTCTTTTGGGAGGTATGTCATCCTAGCAAGACATTTCCCCCAAAAGAGCCTGAGCAGGAACCCCAAGATAAGTTTTCCCCTCTCCCCACCGTCAAACCATGCCCTCTTACCTCTAATCCATGACCTTACCATGTCTTGTATTGACTGGGTATAGGTTGGTGATGTATGGGCTTTGCGTGTGCTTCACTTCTATGTATGTTCAAAGCTTGCCTGCTGCTCATACGTTTGTCGTGATCTGGGAGGCTTGTCTGCTCATTTTGCCGGTCATTTTTGGCTTCTTATGGTGTTGGCTGTTTTCTGATCTCCTATTTTCTATGCCTTGCTTCCTTTGGGGGCTGGGTTTTGCCGGATTGTGGGCTTTCCTTCCTTCAGCCTACTTTTTTACTTTTTCTGTAGCCTTGCTATCATTTTCTACCATACCACTTTGTCTTTCCTACTGTGATGTTATTTGACCCAATCCTGCTGGGCCTTTTTAGGCCTGCCATTTATTCTTCTCCCAATGACTCAATATGGTCATTGGTCCTTTTATTACATTACTTGCGGGCTCCTGTGTCCCATTTGTTTCTTCTTGGGCATCCTTGACCCATTTGCTTTCCTTGGGCTTCCTTGGCCCTTTCTGTAACTCTGCATTCTCATGGGCTTTTACTTGACTTCTTTGGGTTTCCCCAGCCCAATTACCTTATCCCTCATCCTTGGGGCTCATGGGCTTGCCATCAATCTCTTATTTTCTTTGTTTGCATTATTTTGGGCTTATTGTGGCCCATTCTTACTTTTCTACATCATATACTACCCATGGGTTTGTTACTTCTTTCTCTTCGGGCTCTTTTAAGCCCATTTGCTTTCTCAAGGCCCACCCACTTGTTTATTTCATGGGCCTGTGATCCATTATTCCTGCCACTTAGGCTTAATAATTTTTCTATCAACTTACTAACTCTTTTCTGCCCATGTTGCTGGGCTTCTTCTTTCTAATGGACTTCCCAAAATGAGCATCAACAAGTGTATTTTGTCAAAAGATTAGCCAATTATATAAAATATGTTCCTAATATACATGCTATGAGGTGGATGCTATATACATTATATAATTATTAGCATAGACTAGGTAAGTATAGGTCTACTTATGATGCCACGTTGTTAAGGGTTTTCTTCTCCCAAGATCTTGATCTATCAAATCACTCGACTCTTAGGGGGCGTTTGGTTCGCCATGATGTTACATTACACCATAATATTACGTTATTGTAATATTACATTAATATAATATCAATACAAGAATACAACATTACATTGTTTAGAAGGATGATGAGATTAAGATGATGTGATATATTTTGTAATTTTAAATTATGATAATGTTAGAAAAAATAAAATAAACCAAAAATTTTAATGTCACATCATCGAAATATGCATTACATTAAAAAACATGTCACAACAAACCAAATACCCCCTTAAGTCTTAAGTTGCCAAGCCATGAACTAAAAAAACACTCATAAGTTTGGCATTTTGTAATTTTTGATAAATTATTTGTTAAGGTAAGATAACAAAAAAAAAAAAATTAACTTATTTTGTAAAGCAATTTTATTTTATTTTTAGGGGGGGGGGGGGGGGGGGGGAGAAAGCAAAAAGATAAACACTAGTTGATTAATATGTCCAATCTGACACAACCCAGAAATTTAAAATAAAATAAATAAGCCTTGGGAACACAACAAATTGAAAATTACTAAGATAGTATATAGTTATCCATAAAAGGAAAAGTATAAAAGCACATTTTACCATGAATTTTTTCATAAATGGCACTTGTTAAGTATTACTTCCTCCGTCCCATTTTGTTTGTTCTGTTTGAAAAGACAAATTTTTTAAGGGAACATCATTTATTGTCTTGTCTATCTTTTAAAAATGTATAAGTTTCCAAAACTGCACTTAAATAAATTTATCAAAAAATTGAATTAGTAAATTAATAAGGGTATAATAGGAACATTAGTAAATTAATGACTTTTATTTTTAGAAACAGGACAATATTTTGGGACATCTCAAAATGGAATAGAGGACAAACAAAGTGGGACGGAGGGAGTAATTGGATTAATGTTTTAGACATATATAAATTATATAATCCAATTATAAGTTGAAACATGAGCAAGTTATGACAAAGTGTGGTTGTAGAAGAATTATTATAAAATCATGTTAACGATAGATATATGTGAAAGCAAGATTTTGTTCTGAATAGTTATAAATCCAAGTATATCAATGATCAGCAATTCAGGGGAAAAAAAAAAAAGGCCGAGACGAGAGAGGTGACGTCTTGGACCCTTACAAGTTACAAATGCAATGCCTTGTGCTTTTAAAGTCAGGCCCACTCCTTGAAAGTGGGCAAGAGCTTATACAAACTGAAACGTCAAACGATCTTTCATCCCAACGTTGTGGCTGTCAAGAGAAGCCACGGCTCACTCTGGTACCCCATTTGCGAACAAATTCTCCAGAAATCTTAGGTCCATTTGCGTATTTCTCTAACAAATTTTATCCTTCACCTGAACAAAATCTGTACAACGTCTCTTTCAAACTTTCCCAAAATCAAATGGGCATAAAATCAATTTCAAAACGCCAGAAACTCTATCCAAAAACAGACGCAATGATCGATAGGTTCAGTGATCTATCCAACTCTCTTCTCTGTCACATCCTCTCGTTCCTTACAACCAAAGAGGCTGTAGCAACAAGCATTCTGTCGAGGAGGTGGAAGACCCTTTGGACTCGCGTCCCAAAACTCGACCTCGACACTGATGACATGCACCTGTCTTTGGATAAAACAGGCAAGTGCAACGAACCCATCAATATCAGCTATACAGATGTTCTGTCCAGAGTCTTGGCTTTGCACATTGCACCCTTCATCCGAAGCTTTCGCCTCAGGTGCAATTCAGATTGTCCTCCTTTCCATTTTGACACATGGATTCGCACCGCCATAGCACGTAACGTTGAAGAACTCAAGCTGCTAATTTTTTATTCGTATGGGATACACATGGGCTTACCTTGCATCATTTTCTATTGCCAAACATTAGTGGCTCTGGAATTAAGTGGTGGAATTGATCTTGATCCTCCTTCGTCCTTTCAGTTACCGAACCTGAAGATTCTGCGGCTGTTAGAAATTTATTATTGCAAAGACTCTTCCTGTTTTTCCAGGCTCCTCTCTGGCTGTCCAGTACTCGAAGATTTGTCATTTGAAAGAGATGGTTATGATTGTTTGTACCACTTTGAAATATCTGTTCCTACACTGAAATGTTTACATATCGCGTTTAGACCATACAGACTCGATCTTAATGATTACACGATTGAGATAAAGGCCCCAGCTCTTGAGTACTTCAAATTTGAAGGTGATCTGGGCCACATCGTTTTGCTCGAAAAACTAGACAACTTGTTTGAAGCAGATGTCTATATTTGCTCATTTGATGAGTCTGATTCTTTGGAAGAGAGTCAAAAAAGATGCTATGGAGATAGGGTTTTCAAGCTTCTTCGAGCACTAACTACCGCAAAATTCCTTTTATTATTTCCCGGTGTCACGGAGGTAAGATGCCTTTCTGTTTTATCATTTATTTTGTTCTTTTTTGAGGATGAATATTGCTTGAACTATAACAATGTGCTCCTGTTTAATTGGTTTCTTCTCCTTCTAAAATAATGGGATAAAAAGTGAGATTATAGTTTTAACACCCACTAGGTGCAACTGTAACTTGATTAAAAAAAAAAAAATTCTAACAAAGTCTCACTTTCATGCTAACTGATACAAATTTATAGTACAACTTTTGTTTTTGTTGTTGTGATTATATTCCTGCCATGCAGTGCTTCGGCTTTGGTTCTATATATCCATCCAAGTTCCTAAATTTAGTCCAATTGGACTTCAAACTTAACCCTTCAAACTGGCATGTGCTACAAGCCTTGCTCCTAGTGGCTCCTAATTTAGAAGTTCTTGTTGTTGATAAGGTAATTTAAAATTAAATAATATTTTTAGTTGATCTACACTTAACTTAATTACACTTATGGTCTACTGAGTCTTTTGTCCTCCAGTGTTATTATAAGAGTAAAGACAAGTTATGCTGGATGGAGCCACCGGATGATCCTGGTTATCTATCATCAAACCTTACAAGTTTTAATTTTAGAGGATTTAAAGGATTAAAACTTGAAGTGGAATTTGTAAAATATATTCTAAAGGAGGCAAGGATCTTAAAAACAATGACAATCAATGTTTCTAGTGGAGAATTGAAGGAAAGTGTTGTCGAGAAACTATCAAAGCTCCCAAGGCTGTCTAGAACATGTCTAGTTACAGTTGAATGAAGTATGTTTCTTTAAGAGTATTGAATCCCTTTTTCTCTTTGAACTAATTTTCAACGGGTAATTAGCAACTAATTTCGAGGGATGTCACAAATGTTTTATGTTTATAGTCCTCTACTGGAGGTAAAGGTAATACGTTTTTACTCTTTTCTGGTTGTTAATTACTCTTTCATGTTTTGCGATCCTATAAACTATTTGATGGAGAGAGAGATAGAATGGATCAATTCTCCAATGTTCTCTAATGTCCTTTTGATAGAAATTGTTTCTTGCAACAACAAATGTGAAAAACATCCATTTGAGTCTTTGACTTTCACAAGATAATTTTTGTTTGTTTTTTTATTAGGCTGGAAGTAAAGCTTTTGAAATCTCTTGATATGCCTGATTATAAGATTATTTTTGCTCACCCCATTGTTGCTTGATTGGGATAGCTGAAATGATAAAAAAAAAAAAAATTGAATGCCTCTCTTGAAAGTGTGACCTCAAAAGTAAGATTTACATTCCAACCATTGGGCAAAGAAATTCTTTCGGGCAATCAGATACCTTATGGTTGCTAGAAAAACATGGATTTTCATCATGCATGTTCAGTTCCGAAACAGTTTTAAGCAAATTACTGAAAGAATTGTCATATTTACTGGAAATACTGAGTATATGACAATGATGTTCACTGTTGAAATATATTGAAAACATACTGATGAATAACAATTCGAGATAAAACCGGTAATCAGTAGCCAACGATGGAACTCTGGTAGATGAGGAAACAATATAATTTATTTACAGCATTAGTATTGGTGGAGGCAATTTGCTAAAATGCTGCTAAATTCTATAGCATAAGAGATATGCAACATGAGTATTTCCTTTTTTGTATTTCTCTTAATTGGCCTAGTGCAATTGGTGTTTCCTTCCTGATTATGAAAATTTTGGAGCTCTCTCTCTCTCTCTTTCTAAAGAAGAAATTGCTAGAGACAAAAAGGTTAATTCATATTGTGGTGGTTTGTTCTCAACAAACTTGGACTTTTAGACCTAGACCCCTGATTTACCCACAAAGGGAGGTCCAAGACAGGGCCAGCCCTGCCTATTAGGCCATTGCCTAAGCCCCCAAGTGGAAGGGGCCCTCCAAAATTTTGGAAAAAGAGGGATAGCAGGAAAAAAAAATCCTTCTGTTGCTGGCTTAGGCTTCCTCCAATCTGATCACGTTTGAGACTCTGAACTCTGATATTCTCTTAGGTATAGCTTTATTCTCTCTCTAAGTTTCTCTTTCTTATTTGATTTTTCCTGTTGCATTCTGCAGATGCCGTGTTTTTACTGTGGGTGGAGTCTTGTCTAAGGGCATCTCCAGTAGCTTCTCCAATTTTTTTACTGTTTGGAGAATGAACAATGACTTTTACCTTTTAACTACCCACTTTTTCAAATCTACTTTCCAATTGATTCTCTATTCCATTCTCTATCTCATTTAAATATTATTTCTTCATTCTTTTTTTATTCTTTCTTTAAACTTTTTTAATCTTTCTTTATTCATTCCCACACAATCACAACAATTCTACTGCCTCTGTCACCACCACGCCACTACCACTGCACTGCAAACCCACATCAACCACCACCACCATCAATCACCCTACCCCCCACAACCAACATGGCAACCCCCCACCACTACCACCACATCAGTCACAAAACCCAACCACTCCCACACCCACACCCACACCCATCTAACCCACCACCACAAAAAAAAAGAAAAAAGAAAAAAGCCACCGCCACAACTCAACTACCACAAGCCATAACCCATCAGCCGTTACCATGTAATCTCCACCATCAACAACACAAACACCACCCATACCCAAATTAATTCAACCAAAAAAATGACCAAAACGAACCACGGCCAAAACCCATCATCAAAAATCGATTAGAAACCCATCACCACCCACGACTGTGCCGATCTCACCGTTGCAGCAACCACTTCTCCATAAAAACCACACCGCAACAACCACGCTGATTTGATGGGGTTGTCTCCTTGCCGATCTGAGAAAGGAAGGAAGTGCTGATGGGTTTCGGGTTTGAAGAAGCTGGTAGAGCTTGCCGGAAGTGGTTTTTTGAAGATTTTGAGGAAGAAGCTAATGGTGTGGTCGTGGCGTGGCGTGGTGTTAAGGAAGAAGTTGATGGTTTGGATGAGAGTGAAAGAATAGTAAATTAATACCACTGTTCAATTTTTTAAGAGAAAATAAGGGAATAGAGTTGCTATAGTGTTCTTTAAATTAAGAGAAGCGCTGTAGCAACTTCAAAAAAAAATTAGAAAAGTTTTGTGTATAGCGAATCGGTTGGAGTGTGAACAGTAGCCATTTATCTCCAAAAAATAGAGTTATTGCATTTGTTGGAGATGCTCTAATAAGACTTCTAGCTAGGGCCATTGGCCTACTTGAGTGCTTGAGTTCTAGCTGGGGCCGTTGGGCCTTGAAGTTTTAGTTTTAAAATCTTGCGGTTTTTTATTTTTTATTTTTGGTTATATGCAATAAGATCTATTTTGTTTTTGTTTATTTTTTTTTTTATGGGTGAGTTATACACTTGTACTTCTGGTTGGCTTTGGATTTTTTTTTTAAAATTTTAATTTTAATCTTGCATTTTTTTATGTATGTATTTTTTGTTATAGGTAATATAATGAATATGTATATATGTATGCAAGTTGAGATTACTAGATAATTGTTATTATTCGGTGAAACTACAATAGTACTTTTTATATATATCAGGTTATATTGCTCTACACTTGAAAGTTATTTTTTATTCCAATCATTATAAATATATTGATTGTTTAGAAATGCCTAGTAGAAAATATACATCTGGATATGAAAAACTTAAAAAAATAAAAAATAAATCTTGAATCTTTTCTCAAACATGATGTTTATTATGATATTGATGGTTTAGATTTATTTTTAGAATTAAAAGTTTTAAAAGAAATTTTACAAATAAAAGATTATACTCCAATTGATATACTATATTATATAAAAAAGGTTAGATTCATTTCCAAATACATGCATTGCTTATCGAATTTTACTAACAATACCTGTTACAGTTGTTTCTGTAGAAAGAAGTTTTTCAAAATTAAAATTAATAAAATCATATCTAAGGTCGACAATGTTCCAATAAAGATTAAGTAGATTAGTTATATTATCGATTGAAAATAAGATATTAGAAGAACTTGAATACAAAAATTTAATTAGTCAATTTGCATCTCAAAAGGCAATAAAAATATATTTTAAATGAAATATATTATAATATAAAAATATTAAATAAATATTAATTTAATTAATACATAATTATAAAAGGCCCCATTTTAGTTTTTGCCTAAGGCCCCAAAATGTCTAAACTAGTCCTGGTCTAAGAAATGGTTCTCAAGGTTACTGAGGCAGTTAGACTGTTATTCTGGCCATAAACTTTCTTGATCCTGGCTTAGTCAAGATGATGACTATATAGCTGAGCCCTTCCCTAGAAATCCGAACAGGATTTCTTAATTCTTGATTGACGTGGCGTGTATAACTTGAATAATGTTGAGGGGAGGTGGGATTGTCTTCCCTTGGCTTCCTGACGCCTGTCCTGTTGTATCCCCTCCTTAGCCAACTGCATACTCCCTCAGATGCCCTGCTTTGACTAACTGTTCTAAGTAATCCTCGAATGTCTTGCATTGTTCGGTGGTATGCCCTTTATCTTAATGATAGGTGTAACATTCAGATTCAGCCACTCTATACACTTCTCCGTCTAACATAAAATGGTACATGGAAAGATAAGGAATAGAACAAAGTAGTTAAATATTTTGCTTTACATAATACACAACATTATCCCTCCAATATGAGTTGCAATGGCAACAACAACCAAACCAATAATTCAAACAATATTTAAGCTCAAGTAGGCCCTTAAAATGCTTCTCCCGATGCATTTCCTCAAACCAGGGGTGATTAATGATTATCCAGCCTTAAACTCAATAAACAAGAGATAGTGCAGTTACCAAAAAAAAAAAAAAAAACTCATAAAAAAAAGCTACACCATAGGAAGTTTCTAAAAATATACGTATGCACTCCAGAAATGAATTTGCATAACAAAGAAGACTGATAAAATGAGAAATGCTAAATTACCAGAATCTAAATTTAGGGACGTGGCGAATGAAAGGCTTAAATTCATCAGAACCTTTCATTGGCAAAGAAGCCCCATCCAAGACTTCGAGCTCTGGATCTTCCTTTGGTGACAAAAACCCGATTAAGAGATTCAAGACATAGGTCCCCAAACCATAGGAAACAACATAAAATCGTTGTACATAGTAAACATGCAAAAAGGCTATCCTAATGGTGGAGCAATTCATATTTCTTTCTTTCTCTCTGTCTTATGGACTTTCTCTCTCCCTCTATCTCTCGTTCTTTTTAAAAAAATTTTTTTTTAATTTTTTATTGAATAGTAAACTCAGTGCATTTCATCCCTATAAATATAGTCACATGCTGCCATCCTAATGGCTGAATGCATTGTACTCCAACCAAGTTCTTATTGTAATCTCTTTGGATTTTGCGTTTAGTAGCAAAATTAAGAAAACTTAATTGATACAATAACTCACTTAGCACAAAAATTTAAAAACTTATATAAGACATGTGGCATAAAATTGGAACTCTAATTTGGAATTCTAATTTGACTTTCTCTTAGCTTCACCTATTATTATTGTAAGGACTAGATTTGAGTTCCCAGCCCACTATGTGGATGGACTTAGGCCTAAAAAACCCCAAAACAATGAATTTGTAGAGAGTGAGTTTGAAAATTGGGCTTTAGTTAATCAAACGAACACTAAAAGGGATTCAGATGATAAGAGAATGAAAAGAAAAAGGGTTGTATTGAGGAAAAATCGTCCTCCGCAAAGTTTGAGGAGGTATGTTCTTATATATTATTCTCAAGTCTGATTACAAGTTTGGTTCTGGAATGCTATATTGTTTTTTCTCCTTTTTCTCCATCCCTTAATCTCGTTGCCTCCCTCTTCATTTATACTCTCTTCACTTTTCATCTCCACCTTCCACCTGTATGCTAGATGGTTAGTGCTGATACTTGTCCCATCAGCACCTCCCATAGGTCCTCATGTAATAGCTGTAAGGTTAAAATACACTGTTCAGGTATTACTTCTATATTAATGCAGCCAGGGAGTTAGCTGCAGTACATTTAATGCGGAGGTAGCAGCTTTCTCCCTAGATATTTTGGGACTCCTCCTTATCTGATATCTCTGCAATGCTTGTCCGTCCCAACTGAATTTCCGGGGTCATCACCCTTGCTGTCAAACCATCTTCTAGGACCTCAGCCTAGTCTGGCAAAGGACGTTTTCATCCTCGGCACATTCTCTGGAGCTATTATGACCAAATCTCACCTTTCTATTTTTCAACACAGTCTCTTCTGACGAAGGCCTTTCCTCCTCGGGCGGGTCCTTGTCCTCGGCTTGGGCCACAGGCCCAATATACGGGTAGATAATGAACCTCAGGGCCCAAGGGCCTTACAATAGCCCCTTGAAATTCTTCTTTTTGGCTCCTCGGGAAGAAAGGAGGATTTCGATGTCTCTACATCAGCTTCGTGCCCATTTTGCCCTTCCTCTGATTGTAAAGACGTCTTTTTGACTACCCAAGACACACTCCTGGCGTTGCAGCATTCGAGACACGTCCTCATTAAATTCTTGCGGCTCTCTGTCCCCCACGTTCTACGGCGTGATGTGAATCCTATGGTTGAGGGTTTTGCTGGGAATCAAGTGGGAATTTTCCCACTATCTGCTCTCTCCTTGGTATAAATACTGCTCAAATCAAACCATTTTTTTACTTTTAGCATGCACTTAGCTTTAACACGCATACACTGAATCTACCAAACTTCCCTTTTCATTCGTGATCTTTACAAATACTAAAAGTCTGTCCGAGGAGATCCTCCTTATTTTTGTAAGTCTTCACAAATCTCTACACTCAGTTTTTCCATATATTTTTTTAGTTTTTCATACATTTCTTCTTCTCAGCCTTCTTTTCTCCCTTCAACCTTTCAAGTTCCCTTCAAGCCCTTATAGAAATGGGTAGGTTTAAGTGTCTAGTAGACTCCGAGGAGGGGATAGAGAACTTTAGGGCTCGTTACAGGATTCCCCTAGGAGTAGGCATTAGGTACTGTGAAGAGGGGCAATGGCATGAAGATAGGCGAGAGAAAGAGGTAGTAATCCCCATGATTGCCTTCATAAAAGGTGGGATGAGAATCCCCATGGGCACCGTTACCAAGGATTACCTTAGGGCCCATAAGCTAGCCCCTACTCAGTGTGCCCCGAATATGTTTAGGATCCTAGGTTCTGTAGATGCCCTTAATGAAAGGATGGGGTTAGGGCTTACTCACCAAGACATTAACTGGGTCTACAACCTCCACCACCTAAAGGGGTAAGGGTATTACCTGAAGTCCAGGTACCCTAAAGTCAGGCTTATTCAGTGCCTGCCTGAATCCAACAAAGGTCTGACAAAAGACTTCCTCATCGTGTCGGGGAATTGGACTGATGGCCTACCCTGCCCAACGAGAGAGGGGTAGCCAGGTGGGGTTTTAGACTTAGGATAGCTATTTTAAAGTTATATCTTCTACGTTTTTCTTTCTTTCATATCGTTTCTGACCCTTATAGCTTTTCGTTTCTTTAATGATTTTGCAGATAGACACGTTGCCAAACCGAACTTCAACCTGGTCAACAAGGATAGCCTAGACAAAATCCTTAAGGCCAAGGTGTTTGTGAATTCAGACGGCCCGTTATGAGCAGCTCACTTGATCCTAGGATACACGTCGATCTCATCAAGTTTCCAAGCTCTTAAGTGTGTCATAAGGGCCAGAGATCCCCGCCTCCACTAGATAAGTGTAGCTGCCCTAGGTTTTCTCCTCCCTTAAGGCGCTCTTGTTCCAGAGGGTACCTTTGTCACTCAACCTATCCCAGAAAGTGATCTTACCTCTCAACCAATCCCGGAGGGCATTCCCAAAGTAACCTTTCCAACTAAAATCACAGCTGGTGAATCTTCTTCTACCCAACCCACTAATAAAGAAGAAGGCGAGGGAGAAGAAGGAAAAGAAAAGGAAATAGTGGATGTTTCGGATTCAGATGACCCTTACGAAGTTTTTAACCAGCCTTTACCTAGTTACCTTGAAGGAGACGTATCCTCACTAGACGAGATGGGCATTCAGAGGAAGCAGAGATTAACCCTTCAAGAGCTATTGGAATCTCAACCCGGGAGGGACACGCCTACCAAGGCTACACAGACTAGACTCCCCACTCCTCCACCTTCCCAATCATCCCGAGCTAATCCAGCCGATCACAAAAGGAAAAGGGAGGAGAAAGGGAAAGAAAAGATGGAGGTTGGGAAGAACCAGCCTCCCCGAGAGCCCGAGCCCCAGAGGGGGACTAAACAACCTCGAACGATGCAGACGAGGTTGGCCATTGAGGGAGAAACCAAGGTTGACCACCAAGCTGCCACTCCTATCTGGACCCCTCGCATGGAGTTGAATGGAGCTCCTCTTCTTGATGATGCCTCTATTCAAGACTTCCAGGGGGGCACCGCTGGGTATGTGGCAGATGCGGTGGAACAATCCTTACTTTTACCCAAGGATATGGCTAATCTAAGATCTATGAGGCATTACGAAGTCTTCCTCGGACTTAAAAGGGATATAGCCATGGTAAGTTTGTTATTATTATTTATTTATTTATTTCTATTTTTTTTTAATCTGTGTTCCCTTTTCTTTCAGGTCGTCCAAGCCACCTATAGGGCCAAGGAGATGGTGATCAACTCCCACCGAAGAATGAAAAAGGAAGAAAGGAGGAGGATAGCAGCCGTGGATGCCTTCCATGTGGCTAAGAAAAGTAACAAAGATTTGAAGGCTAAACTGGCTGAGGAAGAGAGAGAAAGAAAATATGCTGTTGTCACCTTAGAAAACGTCAAGAAGCAGGCCGAAAGCTAGCGCTTGCTTCTCCGTAGTGCCAAAGATCAACTAGCCACTTCCAATAAGCAGGTTGCTGCCTTGAAGAAAAAACTAGAGGAGGTTGAGAAGGCTAAGGCTCTAGCCAAGAAGGCCAGGGATGAAGCAGAGCAACATGGATATGAAGTTGGGGTGGTCGAGACCGAGGACGCCCTTAGGGCTGAGGTCCCCACAGTATGTAGAACTTATTGTGCCCTGACATGGGGTGAAGCCTTCAACTAGGCCAGGGTTAAGGCTTCTTTCATGCTCAGGAAAGCAAAAAGCGTCTACTACCCCCCCGCCATACACACTTTAAGCTCTACAGACTCCAAGGTCGATCCAGGGTCCTCGGAGGCAGGTCAAATTGAAGGTAGCCCATCTAAGCTCCCCCTCAGCCAACACTTCCCAAGAGGGGGCAAAGCAAGCCGAGGGTACCACAGAGGCGGGAAATGTCAATAAGGAAGTAGCCCAGGGCTCCGATCTACCTCCAATGGCTCCGAAGGATCTCTCCAAAGACAAAGAAACCTCCTAGAACATGGAGTTGGTATTGGCAACCCTCTCCATACCCCCAAAAGAGGATCCTAGAGAAGCCAAAGTGTCCACCATAGCAACAAATACTCAACCCCCCCACGACTCAAAAGAAAAACTTGTAATAAAAATGAAGAAATAGGTCGCCCTTCTTTCTCTTTTATTCTTTTCCCAGTTTGTAATCAACTTGTCTTTTTGTATTTAATCTGCCTTATTTTAAGGCTTTTATTCAATGAAAGTTATGGGAATTCTCTTTTTTCCTGTGATTTCCATACTGAAGTTGATATGATTTCCATTTTAGTTAACACTTAATAAAAGTAATAGTGAGGTAATACTTCTCTCACTAACCTACTTGAGTAGCAGAGTAATTGTCTTGCTCCATATGATTAGCAGAAAAAGCAGGTGAATTTTGCTAAGTTAATCATCTTGGCAAAGCACAATCTTAACTTTAAGAACATACACTGTGTTGCCACGTTCATATAGGTTTAACATTACTTTGTGCCTTTCTCTTCACCAAGTTCATAGGGTTAAAAGCATAGTCAACTGTTACACAAATATAGGTATGCCCGTAAATGCTTTAAGTGATGCTCATGAGCATCCATTTGGGACTTCTTGTTGCAATGAAAATCGTTGTTATTTGGGAGTGATTACACTTGATGCCAAAGTAGTTAATAAGGATACTAACTTACCGCAAACAAACATTTCATAAAGTCTGCTATACCTAAGGTTTTGCCCTGACATTTAGCCATTTGAAGGGAAGTGTTAATCCATCCAAGGCATGCGGTTCGAGGAGCCAGGCATGACCAAGTTTCTGTTTGATACTTAGGTAGCTGTCATAATGTGTTAATTTTCCCAAAGCAGATGGTCCGAGGAACCAAGCATAGCTAAGGTTCTGTTTAACACTTAGAAATATAATTGAAACATATCAATTTTCCCAAGGTATGTGGTCCGAGAAGCCAGGCATGACCAAGGTTCTGTTTGATTCTTAGATAGTTGTCATAACGTGTTAATTTTCCCAAAGCAAATGGTCCGAGGAACCAGACATAGTTAAGGTTCTGTTTAACACTTAGAAATATAATTGAAAGATATTAATTTTCCCAAGGTATGTGGTCCGAGGAGCTAGGCATGACCAAAGTTCAGTTTGATACTTAGATAGATGTTAATAATGCATGACACATAATACAACAAACCCAAATAGGTTGAAGGAAGCCTTTATTGATAATAATACCTCTTAAGGTTGTTTACATTCTAAGGGCGTGGTACAGCTTTTTCCTCTAGATCCTTCAGATAATAGAAACCTATCCTGACCGTCGATGTGATACGATATGGCCCTTCCCAGTTGGGTCCCAACTTTCCCTATGCTGGGTTCTTTGCTGTTCCTAGGACTTTTCTTAAGACCAAGTCTCCAACTGTTAGTGGCCTTAACTTTACGTTGGCAACGTACCTCTACTTGAGCTTGTTTTGATAGTAGGCCAATTGGACCATGGCGCTTTCTCTCCGTTCTTCAATTAAGTCCAAGCTCTTCTCCAATAGCTCATCGTTTTTACTTGGAGTGAAGGAACTTGATCTCAACATGGGGAATCCAGTTTCTAAAGGAATAACAGCTTCGGCCCCATAAGACATAAAGAAAGGCGTCTCCCCTGTGGACCTTCAAGGTGTAGTCCGGTAAGTCCATAAGACATGCGATAGCTCTTCTACCCATTTCCTCTTTGCGTCATCTAGTCTCTTTTTAAGTCCATTTACTATGACTTTGTTGACAGCCTCGGCCTGCCTATTTCCCTGTGAATACACCGGGGTAGAATATCTATTTGTTATGCCTAGGTCACAGCAATATCTTCTAAAGGCTTTACTATCAAATTGAAGTCCATTGTCCGAGATGAGGGTACAAGGGACTCCAAACCTAGTGACAATATTTTTCCAAAGGAATTTTTTGACATCCACATCCCTGACATTCACCAAAGGTTCAGCTTTAACCCACTTAGTGAAATAATCCATACCCACTAGCAAATACTTCTTGTTCCTTGTTGCCTTAAGGAAGGGGCTTATAATATCCAAACCCCACTGAGCGAAAGGCCAAGGGCTGGATAGAGGATTGAGGACTCCTCTTGGTTGATTAATGTTTGGCGTAAACCTTTGGCATTGGTAGCACTTCTTCATATATTCCTGTGCTTCTTTCTGCATGCTCGGCCACCAATAACCTTGTGTGAGGGCTCTGTGAGATAAAAATCTACCCCCCGTGTGGCTTCCACAAATCCCCGCATGTAACTCTTTCAGGAGCAGCTCAACTACTTCAGGGTGTACGCATAGCAGGTATGGGCCAGAGAAGGATCTTTTATACAACTTTTGGTCCACAGACAACCAGAACCGAAGAGCTTTTCTCCGTATCTTGTCAGCTTCAAATTTACTTTCAGGCAGGACGTCTTCCTTAAGGAATAGCATAATAGGGTCCATCCAGCTAGGCCTTGCCCTTATTTGGCGAACATGGACCACATGCCTTCCCACCTTAGAGGGTTTGCACAAGTCTTCCACAAGGATTACCCTAGGTAAGTCCTGTGTCGAGGATGTTGCTATTGTGGTGAGAGAGTCTGCATGGGCATTCCTACTTCTAGGAACTTGTGATAAAACAAAGGACTCAGAACTAGACTGTAAATGTCTAACTTGACACAAATATTCCTGCATTCTGGGATCTCTTGCCTCCAACTCCCCTTAGACTTGGCCTACAACCAGCCTTAAGTCAGAGAAAATCCACACTGTTTTTCCGCCCATCTTCTAAACCATGGTCATCCCTACCAATAAAGCTTCATACTTGGCCTCATTGTTTGTAGCCGAGAATCCCAATCTTAGGGATTTTTCAATTGTGATCTTCTTTGGAGATATCAAAACGAGTCCCACCCCAGATCCTCTGTGGTTAGCTGCACCATCAATGTAGACCATCCATGGCAGGGGCTCTTGCAAGGAGATTACGCCAACCGATTTTCTATCCATGTTTTGCTCTTTTAATTCATCTTATGATGGTGTCTTGGCAAACTCGGCCATTAGGTCGGCGAGGACTTGACCCTTAACGGAGGTGCGGGGCATATATTTGATATCAAAAGCCCCTAGGATCGTGCCCTATTTAGTAACTCTCCCTGTATAGTCAGTGCTCTGAAGTAAAGATCTGAGCGGGAGCTGAGCTAAAACAACAATCGTGTGTGATTAGAAATAATGGGGGAGCTTATACGTGCCATGCACCACTGCCAAAATGGCATTTTCCAATGGTAAGTAATGGACCTCGGCCTCATGTAATGACTTGCTCACGTAATAAACTGGCCTCTGTACACCACTATCTACCCGAATTAACACCAAACTCACTGCATGAGATGCCACTGCGATGTAGGCAAACAAAACTTCATCTACCTCGGGACTGGATATGATAGGCAACCAAGACAAATATTCTTTCAATTACTGGAAAGCCAGGACACATTCCTCGGTCCATTCAAACCCCTTCAACTTGTTTAACAACTTAAAGAAAGGTCTACACCTGTTAGCTGGCCGAAAGACGAATCGGTTTAGAGCAACGGTCATTCTCGTAAGCTTCTGGACCTCTTTTGGATTCCGAGGTGGTTGTAGGTTGTTGATCGCCTTAATCTGGTTGGGATTGACTTCAATTCCACGATGTGTGACCATGTAACCTAAAAACTTGCCTGACTCGACACCAAAAGAACACTTGGAAGCACTAAGTTGTAGTTTGTGTTTCCTCAAGATATCAAAAAAATATTAATGAGACCATTAACATGCTTGGACTTTGTCTTGCTTTTTACTACCATATCATCAATATAAATTTCAATGTTTTTCCCTAACTGTGGTTCAAACATTCTAGTCATCATCCTTTGGTAGGTAGCCACTGCATTCTTCAAACCAAAGGGCATCATTTTGTAATGATAGTTTCCTATAGGAGTGACAAAAGCTATCCTTTCTTGGTCGTTCTAGGCTAAAGGTATCTTATGGTACCCTTGAAAGGCATCTAGAAATCTTATTCGAGGATGGCCCACAGTTGCGTCCACCAGCTGGTCAATCCGAGGCATAGGGAAAGGGTCCTTTGGGCAGGCTTTGTTCAAGTCTATAAAATCTACACATACACGCCACTTCCCTATCTTCTTCTTAACCACTGCGATGATAGCTAGCCATTCAGGGTAAAAAACCTCTTTAATAGCCCAAGCCCACTTAAGTTTCATCACCTCGTCCTTTATAGCATCTGAATGCTCATTGAACAAACGCCGAGGTGGTTGTTTCTTGGGGGTGACAGATGGATTGACATTCAGATGATGGCAGATGAAACTTGGATCCACTCCTGGAGCCTTGTAAGCATTCCAAGTGAATACGTCAACGTTCTTCTTAAGAAAGACTACCAACTCCTCCTTCTCCCGAGATGGCAGCTGAGCACCAACTTGAAAAAACTTTTCCGGATCGTCACTAATGGGGAATTTCTCCAAATCCTCACACTTGGCTTCCTCAGCTGGCCCCCTCGTAGGTAATTCTGGAGACTTTGATTGCTATAAACCTTCCTTGACTATGATCGAGGACTCAGCTGCTAGTTGATGCAAAATTGCAGACATGAGGCACTGCCTAGCCATGGATTGGTTCCTTACAAGCTCCTCAATTCGATCTCTGGATGGATACTTCACCTTCTAATGTAGATTTGATGCAACAACACCCAAAGTATGAAGCCAGGGTTTGGCCACAAGTGTCGTGTAGAGGGAGTACGCAACCACCACTACGAAGTCTATTTCCACTACCTCTGAGCCGGCCTGTACGGGTAACCTAATCTGGCCCCTTGGGGTAACAAGCTTCCCGTCAAAACTTACCAGAGGTGAATTGTAAGCTGTCAGATCTTCAAGCTTCAAGTTTAGTCCTTTGTACAAGTCAAGATACATGACTTCTACACAACTACCTTGGTCCACCATTACCCTCTTCACATCATACCCCTCTATTCTAAGGGTGACCACCAAAGCGTCATCATGTGGTTGGATAGTTCCAATCTTGTCTTCGTCCGAGAAACTCAATGAAGGTCGGATTTCTAGTCTAGCTTTCTTCGGCTCTAAGTTGGGGTCCTCAGCTGGTGATCTGGCTACAGACATCACCCTGGTAGGATGAGAACCAGTTCTTCCAGGCGTAGCAAAAATGACATTGATTGTACCTAACGGGGGCCTTGAAGGAATATTCCTCTGAGCCCCTGACCTTAACTGGTCCCCCTATCCGTTAGGTCGATACAGGAATTGTTGCAACCTCCCCTCCTTAATCAGTTGCTCCAAATGGTTCCACAATGTTCGGCAATCCTCGGTGGTATATCCTTGGTCTTGGTGATACTTGATAGGCCACAGAATGAATGACCCCTTGTGATAGAAATTAATTAATTAGCCAAGTTATTAATTAATTAATTTATCATGCAAACACATGGTAGCACAAACAAATCACCATTAAACTAAATATGCAGCGGAAAATAAATAACACGGTGATTTGTTTACGAATGGGGAAAATCTAACGGCAAAAAGCCCACCGGGTGATTTTCAGGTCACCACTCCCGAAACTCCACTATTATCACAACAAGCGGTTACAAGTAAAGGAATCCAAGTACCTTACCAACGTACAGTTGAACCCTTACCCCAATACCCAATTGGACTTGTTCTATAGTGACGGTTCCCCTTTCAGATGCACGACTCCCAGTACGTGACTACCAATTGCGCGGATCCCAATATGCGACTTCAATCACCAACTAAGAAGGTTGTTGGTTGCAAAGTTCTTCAGTTCATCCAAACGATGAAAATCAAGAAGATGCTTGGTCACAAAACCCTATGGTGCACATACACAGCAACTTCTTCAAAGAGAAAGAGATGAACTAAGGCAAGAATTTCGTCTCCGGTCACAATTTGCTTGAATAGAGTTTGCTCAAAACTTGTGTAACTTGTGAACTATTTGACGGTCCTTAAACTGATCCTTTTATATGTCTAGGTTTAGGAGAAAAGAAGGCCCAAAGACATATTCACGGATTCCAAGAAAATCATATTGAAATTTTGAAAATCTTAAATCTCGACAAATATCAAGTGTCGAGCAACTGTCGAGCAGGTGTCGAGCACACCGAATGAAGAACAGCTTCCTTAAGCTCGATAGATGCAGCTGTCGACCAGTTGTCGAGCTTTAATGATTTTGCACTCTGAACTTGTTTTCTTGAACAGACTTGAAAGCTTCAATACATGATCTTGAAACAAGGTTTCTTGAAGTATTTAAAACATCCTAAATCTACCAAAATAGAAGTAAAGTGCATTTTGTCAAAGGATAAGCCAATTACAGAAAATCAAGACATATGTTCTTAACATGTGAAACACATATGTCCTAACAATATTGGCAATGAAGGCTTTGGTTGCGCCTCAAAGGATCTCCACTCATCTTGTTCGGCCATTTGAAATATGGCTCGTTCTTGATTTTCTCTAAAACTTGATGCACTGGTTCCCAGAACACGGTGTTTACCACTTGAGGGGCTGCAAGCCCAGATTGTCCAGCAAAATCACTCCGTGGTCTATTATTACTGTAACGGTCTAACCTGAAATCCCTCCTCTTTCGAGGGATAACCTTGCTCTTCCCCTTATCATGTTGTTGGTCTTCCTCAACTCCCTTATACTTGTCGATCCGATTCATAAGTTGACGTATACTAGTAACAGGTTTCCCTGTTAAAGACTTCCTTAGGTCGTGCTCGGTAGGCAGGTCGAGCTTGATAGTACTGATGGTTACGTCTTCAAAATCACCATCTATTTTGTTGAACATCTACCAATATTTGTCCGAGTACGTTTTCAGAGTTTCTCCCTCTCTCATGGACAGAGATAGCAAGGAAGCTAAAGGGCGAGGAGCTCTGCTGCACGTAATAAAATGGGACCCGAACGCTTGGGTGAGTTCTTTAAAGGAGTCAATGGAACCTAGCTTCAAACCATCAAACCACCTCATCGCCATAGGCCCCAGACTAGATGGGAAAATCTTGCACATTAAGGCTTCATTCTTGGAATGTATAACCATCTTTTGATTAAAGTGGCTAACATGTTCAACATGATCCGTCCTGCCGTTATACAAGGTGAAAGTGGGTTGAGTGAACCGCTAAGGAAGTCTTCCTCCCTCAATCGAACATGTGAAGGGTGATTTGGAAATTTGGTTGAGTGCTTTACTCAGGGCTTCATTTACCAGCCCTCTCGAGGATGAATTACTGTTTTTGTGTTCATGGTAGTAGTCTTCACCATATGGGAAAGATTCGCTGGGAGGAGTTCCTGACCTCTGCCTGTAATCTTCGTCCCTCTCATCATCGGAAGAGTAGTCAGAGTTGGAAGGAGCTCGCCTTCTGCACTCGTGGCGTAATTTAGGTGATCAATCTCTTTCTGCATGTTTTTGGTATTCTCCTCATGAGAGACATGGTTTTTACCCCGAAACTGACTCTTACTAGTATGGGTAGTGCGTACACTTCCCTCCCAGTCTCTCCTTCGCTCAAGTTCACGGAAATGATCTTGATGTTAAGACCCCATAGATTTGCTTGATTTGGACCTGAACCTACCATCGTTCAATGTATAAATTCACTATCGCACCAGTTTTTTCCCCACAAACGGCACCAATTGTAAGGACCAAATTTGAGTTCCCAGCCCACTATGTGGATGGAATTAGGCCCAAAAACAATGAATTTATAGAGAGTGGGTTGGAAAATTGGGTTTTAGTTAATCAAACGAACACTGGGAGGGATTTAGATGATAAGAGAATGAAAAGAAAAAGGGTTGTATTGAAGAAAAATCGTCCTCAGAAAAGTCCGAGGACGTCTGTTCTTATATATTATTCTCAAGTCTGATTACAAGTTTGGTTCTGGAATGCTATATTGTTTTTTCTCCTTTTTCTCCATCCCTTAATCTCGTTGCCTTCCTATTCTTTTATACTCTCTTCACTTTTCATCTCCACCTTCCACCCATATGCTAGATGGTTAGTGTTGATACTTATCCTATCAACACCTCCCATAAGTCCTCATGTAGTAGTTGTAAGGCTAAAATACACTGTTCAGGTATCACTTCTACATTAATGCGGCCAGGGAGTTAGCTACAGTGTATTTAATGCGGAGGTAGTAGCTTTCTCCCTAGATATTTTAGGGCTCCTCCTTATTTGATATCTCTGCAATGCTTGTCCGCCCCAACTGACTTTCCGAGGTCATCACCCTTACTGTCAAACCATCTTCTAGGACCTCGGCCTAGTCTGGTAGAGGACGTTTTCATCCTTGGCACACTCTCCGGAGTTATTATGACCAAATCCCACCTTTCTATTTTTCAACACAGTCTTTTCTGACGAAGGCCTCTCCTCCTCGAGCGGGTCCTTGTCCTCGGCTTGGGCCACAGGCCCAATATACGGGTAGATAATGAACCTCAGGGCCCAAGGGCCTTACAATTATATATATAGATTAGTCACAGATCCACGTGATGCGTGGGAATATATAATTATTTTGTAATATGCTATAATGTATAATTTATTCTCTAAAAATTATTGAAAATAATTTGTTCTTCTTAAAAATTGAACAATTTTTAAAAGTATTATCCATTTCCGTTCTATTATTTTGGGTTTTTCTTAATAACTAAATCATGAAATCAATGAAGAATAAAAAACAAAAAACAATGTCTATACATATCTATACTATATATAATAATGGAAGTTTTGAAAAAAAAAAAAAAATTCTTTCTTCTCTTAAAGTTCTTTAGAAATGTCTTTGGCCACTTAAGAAACTTTCGTTGTCAAACTCTCATGTATCTAGGTCAATGATCCTAAACCCTGCAAGAACCAAATTCCACATTTAGCATTATCAAAATCAGATAAAAATTAAACCCCCCAATTAATCATGTTTTGAGATTTTCTATTTCCTCGTGACCAAACCTTTGAGGTAGATTTTTTTTTCTATTTTTTTATTTTTTTTATTGTCTAGTGGACTGTAAGATCAAATTATTATGTGCTGCACATAATAAGAAAAAAGTGTGCTAAACATAATATTTGTCGAATTCAAACAGAAATTGAGAAATGTTCCACAACAAAAAAGAACCATTGAGTCAAAAAATATGAAAGCAATAATTGGAGTATAATTACAACGTTTTTCTCTTTTATTGTTTCAAAACAATCATAGGTAAATACATTAAACTTTGGTTTTCTTTTCTTACTTTTTTTACATAGTGTTAAACAAATTTCAAATGTAAGAAAACTAAAATGTCAAAGATAAACAAATTGAATAGGTAAAACACAAATATAAAATAAAAATTGTACAATATGAATATGAAGTAAGGAGTTGTTGTAGAGATTTATAATTCTTGAAAAAAAAATAATAAGAAGGGAAAGAACAAACCTCAAAGGGACTTTCCAAATTTGATGCCACTTTGGCAACTTTTGCGGAGGTAGAGAGAGCAACTATAAATTTATAGTGCTAAAAATAACATAGTTAATCACATAAGTGGCAATTGAAGGGTTTGAATTTCAAAAGAGCAAAATGGTTTTGAAGGGGAAAATGAAGAATTGGAAGAAGGATAAATTAATGGTGAGTTGGATTTAGGGTGAGTTTGGTTCAACTTTTTAAAGTTGGGTTTTTTGAAAAAGTTGAGTTTTCAAAAAGTGCATAATGAAAAAGTGTTTTTTCAAAAAGCTGAGTGTTTGGTAAAAGTTGTTAAAAAGTACTGTACGGCCCCTAACATCCAAGTCCATTTGGACCTTGGGCCTTGGATCAATAGTATGGCCCAGGTGTCCAACCTCCGTACTGCTCGGGATCCTGGCCCAAGCCCACAATAACTAAGAGCCTAAGTTAGGTGTTGTTCAAATACCTGAAAAGCAGATCGTGGATTCCAGCTCACATATTGCTTGGAAAGTCATCCCTAGACGATATGCAAATGTTCGGCCACATCGCCCTGTGAGTGCTCGGCAGTGCCTTAGGAAACTTCGCCGTTGAGCACACTTGTTGTAGTGGGAACCATTTCCAAAGCCACTCACACCTAAACATCCACTTAAAATTAACGACATTGGACCTCTCATTGCACTAGTTTAAAGGTAATGATAATCCCCCCACTAACAATTGGCTATAAATAGGAGAAACTAAAGAATGGGTAGGGGATGCAATTTTTTGGAGAGAAAAGAGAAAGAGGAAGAGAAAGAGAGTTTGAGAGGAAGAAACACAGAGAAAGAGAGAAAAGTGATCTCATTGAGTCCCTAAATCTAGAACGACCTAAAGTAGGATACCCAAACCCACCATACAAATAAGTTGTGAGCCCAAATAGAGGTTTGACCCAGTAACCCTGTCTTCGGTGCGCACAATTGGCGCCCACCGTGGGGCTCTCCTACAACGCTGCGGTTCTAAAGGGGCTCGAGCTCAGGAAAAATGTCTGAAAGGCATTCGGAGAGTCACGCGGAAAGCGGATCCATAGGATCTTCCCAGGGGTCTAACTGGCGAGAGTGCAGACAGAAGGAACGAGAAGATAGGGAGCGCGACCAACGAGAAGAAATGTCCGGCACGGGAGAAGGATCGTACCAAACCCAACGGATAGTCTTTGGTGCTACGGGATGTAGGCAGAGGGAGGAGAGAGATGAAGAGCTTGAACGGCTGCGCAGACTAGTCAAGGGCTTGGAGTTGGAGGTAAGGGGCAAGCGTCAGAGAAAAGACAGAGATGACCAAGAACGGGAGGTCGACAACGGGGGAAATAGATATGGGGAGGGATCTAATTAGTCTTGATCTCAAAAACGGCGAAGTCGTTCAGATTCCCGGGAATCCCGTCAGTACAGAGACCGTTCACATTCGCGGGGATCTTGACGATATAGGAACCAGTCACTCTCCCGGGAGTCAGGGCAACGCCGAGATCACTCACGTTCTCGGGAGAATCAAGTTAGGAATTCGGTCTCCCCAGAGGAAAGGCGGCCTCGAAATGCTGCCATGGATGCTATGAGTTGTGCTTTGCGAAAAGCAGCTTGGTCCCTGTTTTCGGATGACATCGAGCGGGCCGAAATGCCGAACAAGTTTACCTGCCCACCGTTCAATTGCTACAACGGGAAAACTGACCCAGTAGAGCACATCAGTCATTATATTCAGATGATGTCTATGTATACTCATAACAATGTGCTGATGTGCAAGGTGTTTCCTTCGAGTCTGGGACCAACCGCTTTGAGGTGGTTTAACGGGCTACGAAAAGGATCCATACGCAGTTTTTCCAAGCTAATTCAGGAGTTTGGCGTTTAGTTTATGACCTGTAACCGAGTACCTCAGCTAGTAGATGCACTTTTGTCCATGAAAATAAGGGCGAGAGAGGCCCTCCGTAGTTATGCCAGCCGGTACTAGGAGCTATACAATGAGATAGGTGGAGATAATGAAAGGGTCGCAGCAAGTACTTTTAGGATGGGGTTGCCCGAGGACTCCAGACTACGGGAGTCGTTGACTAAGAAGCTTCCCGAAGGCATGAGGTAGCATATGAGATGCATTGAGGAATATAAACGATTAGAGGATGACTAGCTGCAAAGTAAAGGCAAAGCACTGATGATGAATCGTCCCTGGCAAAGTGGTTTTCCGTTCAGATCTCGGGGGGGCTTGATGATTCAAGAACCGAGAACACAGATGGGAGAAGTGAATGTGACATTTAAGGAACCGGTACACAGGATTCTTGATCGGATCAAACACGAGCCGTATTTTTGATGGCCGAACAAGATGGGAAGGGACCCATCCAAGAGGAATCAGAATTTGTACTGCACTTATCACCGGGACAAAGGTCACACTACCGAACAGTGCCGGGTGTTGAAGGATCACCTCAGGCAATTGGTCAAGGCTGGGCATTTAAAGGAATTTGTGCTGGACTCAGGGGACAGAGTTACGGGGCAAGATACTCGGTAAAAGGGGAACCCTCTCCCACCCCCTGTAGGGGTGATTGAAGTTATCCATGTTGCACCAGAGGGGCTCATTACAGGAAGAAAGAAAGGAGTGTTGACTGTAGTACTAGTAGAGGGTCACTTGGATGTACGGCCGCCGAATAAGAAAATGAAGTTTGCACGGGAGCGTATCGCATTCGATGATGACGATTTGGAGGGAACAATCCAACCACATGATGATGCGTTAGTGGTCATGGCCCGGATAAATGGCTTTTTAGTAAAAAGGGTAATGGTAGACCAAGGAAGCGAAGCTGACGTAATGTACCCAGATCTGTTCAGGGGACTCAGACTGAGGAAAGAGGAACTTGTGAAGCACACTTCGCCCTTGGTTGGGTTCGATGGTAAGGTAGTAATTCCTAAAGGGCAAATTTTACTTCCCGTAATTATGGGGGGGAAGGAGGTGGTAGTAACATTTACAATAGTAACTTCATTTTCCCCGTATATGGCGATTCTGGGAAGATCGTGGATCCATTCAATGAGGGCTGTCCCGTCTACCCTACATATAAAGATCAAGTTCCCAACCAAGCAGGGTATTGCCGTGATAAAGGGAGACCAGCAAGTGGCAAGACAGTGTCTTATTGCCGTAGTTAATTGTAAGCAGGGGAATCAAGTCAATCAAGGAGAAACAATTGAACAACTAGTGAGAGACGAGGGGAATGGGCAGTCCGAACAGGAGCAGGTTGGGCGGGAAGATGCATCCTGGAAGGTCCTTTTATAGCAATCACAGGGGCCCCAAGAAAGAATGGGGGCTAGCTACGTCGAGGAGCTAATAAAGGTAAAGATATTACTGGATATTAATAAATATTTTCAGGTTAGAGCAAGTATGAAAGATGAGGATAGAGTGCAAGTATTGCTGTTTTTTACTCAAAACATAGATGTCTTTGCTTGGAGCCCGTATGAAGTTCCCAGGGTTGATCCCGGGTTTATCGTCCACAAGCTTAATGTAGACCCCTCATATCCCCCGAAGAAGCAGAAGTCGAGAAGATCAGCCAAAGACCATGTTGAGGCGGTAAGGCAGGAGGTTAAAAGGTTGAAGGAGGCTGGAGCGATAAATGAGATCTTTTTCCCGGAGTGGCTGGCAAATACCGTGGTTGTCAAGAAGAAGAACGGCAAATGGAGGGTCTGCGTGGATTTCACGGACTTAAATTGAGCATGCCCGAAAGACCCGTTTCCTATGCCAAAAATTAATCAATTGGTGGATGCCACTTACAGGCACCCGAGGATGAGTTTCCTGGATGTCTTTCAAGGATACCATCAGATCGCCCTGGCTGTTGAAGACTAGGAGAAAATGACATTCATATCCCCCGACACCAATTATCATTACATCGTGATGCCCTTTGGGCTAAAAAATGCCGGGGCGACATATCAACGGATGATGACGAGGATGTTTTGGGACAAAATTAGGCACACGGTTGAAGTGTATATTGATGACATGGTGGTGAAGAGCAAGCAAGAGGCACAGCATGTAGAGGATCTTCAGGGGGTGTTTGAGATATTGCTGAAACATAGGTTGCGCCTTAACGCGGAAAAATGCGCTTTTGGAGTGGGGGCTGGCAAATTTTTGGGATACTTGATCACTAGTCGTGGGATAGAAGTTAATCCTGACCAGATCGAGGCCATGAAGCGGCTCAGGTCGCCGAGTAATCCGAAAGAAGTATAGGGTGTTAACTGGGATGTTAGCCACTCTTAACTGACTCATCTCAAAATTCTCGGATCGCTGCCGTCCATTTTATCAGCTTTATAAGAAGTGGAAGGGATTTCGGTGGGATGATGAGTGTGAAAAGGCTTTCTAGGATCTCAAGGAATACTTAACGTAGGCACCGATGCTGACAGCACCAGAGCCCAGAGATGAGCTGTTTATGTACCTTTCGATATCTGACCATGCAGTAAGTGCCGTACTTTTAAGAGACTGGGGAGTACAACAGCCCGTGTATTATATTAACAAGGCCCTAATCGACGCAGAGACCAAATATTTGCCTTTAGAAAAATTGGTGTTGGCCTTGATACATGCCACCAAGAAGTTGCCTCAGTATTTTCAGGCCCATACCATGTATGTATTGACCGAATACCCCCTGCAATCATTATTGAAAAGATCTGACTTCACGGGGCGAATAGCTAAATGGGGGACACGGCTCGGGGCATTCGATGTAAGGTATAAGCCGAGAAGTTCAGTAAAAGGGCAAGTATTAGCTGATTTTGTGGCGGAATTCTCTCCTAAGAACCAAGGGGAAATGGTTTGCCAGTTGGAGCATCGCCCGTGGAAGGTGCATGTGGACGGTGCTTCCAGCGCCAAAGGGGCTGGAGTCGGGATCGTCATAATTACTCTGGAGGGTATTTTGTTGGAGCATTCATTCAGGTTGGGGTTTAATGCCTCCAACAACGAGGCAGATTACGAAGCTTTGCTTGCCGGATCGGGGGTACTCTTAAGGTTGGAATCCCGGGACGTGGAAATTTATTCGGATTCACAGCTGATAATTAATTAGGTGCAGGGAAGTTTTGAGGCTTGAGATCCCCGGATGAAAGCATACTTAGAGTTGGCAAAGCAAGCCATGAGTAACTTTTGTACGGTGAAGGTGATCCAAGTGGCCCGTGTGCAGAACAAACATGCCGACTCCCTCGCCACGCTGGCATCATCAATAGCAGAGGAAATTCCCCGACTAATCAAAGTGGAGCCTGTCCCCGAGCCTAGCATTAAGGTGGCAGGAGATGCGGGGACTGCAAGGGTTGAAGTCACAGCAATCGCGACACTTGGACCATGTTGGATGAATCCCATCATTGACTTCTTAGCCGAGGATCAAACCCTGGATGATGAGAAGGAAGCCAACAAGATCCACAGGGTAGCTGCCCGGTATTGGTTATCAAAAGACCGGAAGCTCTATCGCAGGTCATTCGGGGGACCGTATCTTTTATGCTTGCACCTAGAGAAAGTAGGCCAACTCTTGGCCGGGCTGTATGAAGGGGTGTACGGCAGCCATATAGGAGAACGATCATTGGCGCACCGAGCAATGACTCAAGGATTCTGGTGGCCCCAAATCCAGAAGGACGTCGCGGAATACATTCGTAAGTGTAAGCAATGTGAGAAGCATACCCCCCTGATTCACCAGCCAGCGAGCCATTTGAACCCGATCAGTAGCCCTTGGCCCTTCGCACAATGGGGGCTGGGCATCCTCGGCCCATTTCCCCGAGCAACGGGCAATCAAAGATTCGTTTTGGTAACTATCGATTACTTCACTAAATGGGCGGAGGCGAAAGCTTTGGCTAATATCTAGGACGTGGATGTGAAGAAATTTGTATGGAAGAATATAATCACTAGATTTGGGGTGTCGGAATCCCTTATATCGGATAATGGACTGCAATTTGATAACCGAGCTTTCAGTGAATTTTGCAGCAACTTCGACATCTGGAACAGATATTCCTCTCCAGCGTATCCCCAAGGTAATGGTCAGGCGGAGGCCGTGAACAAGGTAATCATGAATAGCCTGAAGAGAAGGCTGGAAGGTGCAAAGGGTAACTAGGCCAAGGAACTACCCAATGTTTTGTGGGCATACCGGACAACTCCTCGAAGGTCTACGGGGGAGACCACATTCTCTCTCATGTACGGAGCGGAGGCCATGATACCAGCCGAGGTCAATTTGTGTAGCACGCAAGTTTCAAAATTCAACATGTCCCAAAATGACAGTTTGCTGATAAAGCGTCTTGATTTACTTGAAGAATATCGGGATACAGCAACTATATGACTAGTTGAGTATCAGCAAAAGCTTGCCCGGCGTTATAACCAAGATATAAAGGTGAGGGAATTCAGTGCCGGAGACCTAGTACTGAGGAAAGCAGTAGGAAGCATGCGAGATACAAACGCTGGGAAGCTAGCCCAGACTTGGGAAGGACCGTACAGAATTACAGCCATTGCAGGCGTAGGAGCGTATTATCTAGAAGACATGGACAAGATACCGCTGCCCCATCCTTGGAATGTTTATAATCTCAAGAAGTTTTATCAATGATCGTCCATACACAGAAAAATGTACCTTGTACTAACTAATATAATAACGATGTAACTTGTTCGTGCAGGCCCAATCAACTCTATTTGTTTAGCACATCCGATCATTAAGCGCGGAGAAAGGTGAGGAGATTCAAGCATTCAGTTATATTCTAAGGACAGAAGCCTACTTCTCGGTTCGATCCCTATCACCAAGCAAGTGGAAACCTTATTCAAAAATTCTAAGGACAGAAACCTGCTTCTCGGTTCGATCCCTATCACCGAGTAGGTGAAAACCTTATTCAAAAATTCTAAGGACAGAAGCTTGCTTCTCGAGTTAATCCCTATCATCGAGCAGATGGAAACCTTATTAAAAAATTCTAAGGACAGAAGTCTGCTTCTCGGTTCGATCCCTATCACCGAACAGGTGGAAAATCTTATTCAAAAAACATTCTAAGGACAGAAGTATTACAAAGAAAATATTATTCAAAAGAAAATATTCTAGGGCGAAAACATGCCCTGAAACATGCATGCATGGAGAATCTGAAGTATTACAAAGAGATTAGAATATAGATGCATAATCATAAATGCAATTAAGGCAACTGGTCGGCAAATAAACCTTAGTCAAAATCAGACATGAAAAGTCAATTACTTCATCACCAAAACCCGGTGACATTAAGTTTAACCCAGAAATTAAATAACTGTTTAGTAAAACACCAGAAATTAACTGTTTAGTCGCCACAGCCCAACGACATAGGAAAACCAACTCAAAATAAAAATTACTAAGTAAAAGCGAATAAGGAATAATGTAAAATAGGTTCAAAAATTAAGAGGTAAGATCCACGGGCTGCGTCTCGGATGCCATCTCGGTAGACTGATGTTCGGAT
This sequence comes from Quercus robur, assembly GCF_932294415.1. Classification (NCBI taxonomy): domain Eukaryota; kingdom Viridiplantae; phylum Streptophyta; class Magnoliopsida; order Fagales; family Fagaceae; genus Quercus; species Quercus robur. The sequence goes on from NC_065541.1 coordinate 21,731,402, forward strand.
GTAGAAGGTTGGGGGTGAACATTTTTGCTGGAAGGGCCGTCAGTGGGGGGATTGCTGGTGGCTTTTGTCCCGATGAGTTCCACATGAGCGTCAATCTGCTTCACCAGCTCCCCCAAACTGTCCGTCTCCTCCTCATCAATAGGTACCGCAGGGTTCTGCGCGGCTGGGGAAGGGTCCGGCTAGGGTCCCTAAGAGGGGAGTCCTCGGGCACTCCAATGGCCTGTAGGGTAGCCATCCAGCCCTCCTAAAAAGACAACTGCCAAGCTTGCATTACGACCGATTCCACACCCTTCTCAACATCAGCAAACCCTTCGTCATACCACTTACTTTCAGAAGCTTCCAGGGCCGCTCGTAAATCGGCTACTTCCTCGGATAAGGTAACGTTTAAACTCGCTGCTTTGGCCAGCTTCAATTCCGTTTCATTTTGTTTCGTTACCAGCTTCGCCTACCTTTTCTCAGCCGACGCCCGGGATTTCTCCGCGGTAGCAGCTCTCTTCTCGGCGGCCTCAACACTTTTTGTTTTCTCCTTAGTCGTTTTGACAACTTCCTCCCTACCGACCTTCTCCCAGTCAACCTCCTCAGTAAGATCTTTCACCCTCTTGTTCAGGATATGAGCTAGCTGAGCGGCCTATTAAGGAAGACATTAATCACACAAGGTAATTTTAAGAAACGACATATACGGCAATAACGAGAATGTGTGTAAAAAGCAAGTATACAAGGGAAGAAAAGTTATCGCGATAGTGTGCCATTGAAGTCTCCTCCCCATGGACTCATCAGTCCTATCTGCAAAGGTGCTCACGTCCTCGGGCAGAAAGAGACCGTGCACCAAGCTTTGGGCAACACGGACCCCTTCTCCTTTCTCCCATACTCGTACGCTGGCACTAGCCAGGAGAGGCGTGCCATCCAACTTGAAGGTGGGCTGCCACAATTGCGCTGGTCGAGAGGATGAAGCCACGTTTGTCCCGACTTGGGCCGGGGGCTCCCGAATAGTAACACCCTTGGACGGTTGGGGAGGAGTTTGAATCTAAGTGTCTCCCGGGCTGGTAGAGGTTAGGTTAGCGACCCGTTGTCTTTTACGAATCCGTTCGGAAGGAGGAGGAGGTAGAGGATGGGTAGGAGGAGCCGAGCCAAGTCCCTGGGGTGGTTGTTGCTGAACGGTCTGACTTGCATTGGGGATAAAACGGCTAACTGTTAAAGTTTTACGGGTCACCATCTCTTCAGGGACAGAATGCGTCCTAAAGGAGTCACTGGATTCTACGGCTTCTTGTTCGGCTTCCTGAACAGGAGCCTCAGGTTCTGCAGGTACAACTTTGCGTTGGACGGCCTCGTGAGCACGTTCCCAGAGATATCGGGATGCTACTTCGGCTGATTTGTCCCTTATAGGTGCGAGTTCATCTGAACAGGTGTATCACGGGACGATGTCTCGGGCTTTACCTACAGTAAAATTTGGAGGCAGGAAGTTCGTATGCCGAACGTCTATATAGGAGAGGAGAGGGCTGTCTACAATAAGGGTTTGGCTGAAGGCTTACCAAGTGGAATACACGGGGTCCACGCTAAGGATAAGATGGGATGCCGGGAGTTTCCCGTCCCGATGCACAAAAATCTCAGACCTGAGTACAAAGTTCAGGTCCCGAATGTGAACTATTCTGATATCTTGGGTAAACACCGAACCGTCTGTAGCAAAAGATAGCGAATCAAAGTTAGGGTAAATAAAATAGCTATGAACAGAAGGGATAGAATAAATTAAAGATTAGAATGAACCAACTTCGCGCCGAGATAGAGGGGGTGGGATATCACCGACAAACCAACTGCCGCGCACCCGAACGTATTTCTCGGCAAAGTTTCTATTAGAGTCTGGCAGGCACGAAATTAGCCGTACCCTCATATCTCTAACCTTTAAATAATAATTGGATTTCTTCTTTCCACATAGGCTGTACATGTGGTTTATGTCATGATGATCTAATTGCAAACCAAATGTTTGGTTTAACCTACTCACACAACTCACTACATGGTAAAAATTGGGGGGAAGTTGGTTGAGACTCAATCCATAATATCTAAGGGCATTAAGCAAAAGTGGGTCTATAGGAAACCTAACCTCGCCCTCTAAAATGGACATCAACGAGAAAAAGGTAGTGCCTTCCCCTCTGTGGAGAGCGATTTTGCTTTCATGGCAATACATCACCTCCACATCATCAGGGACGCTATAGTTTTGCCTAAAAGCGGGTAAGGGTGCCCCAGCATTCAAAAGATAAGCAAAACCCATCTTAAAGCCTAAGAATCAGAAAGAACTTTGGGAAAAAAAATTAAAGCAGAGGAAAGGGGAAGAAAACTTACTTTTGGCTCTAAGGGAGAGGAGGATTCTAGGTTTGTGGACGTGAATGCTCAGCAGAGAGAAATTTCAGAGGACAAAGAATGAAAAGTGAGAAAATGAATTGTGATGAACTATTTATAGGAACCAGGGAAAATGGGCATCGGTTAATGAGCAACAATTGGAGTTAAATAGCAATAATGAAGCAAAAAGAGAGACCTTAGAAATACCCAGACCCACCAACACGCGTGCCTCGGTTTGTGAACCGACAGGTAATAATGTCGGTTGAACCAGAAGGTCAGATGCAACGCACCTTGTGAGAAACGCATTAATGAATCTCTGTAACCGCCTAAAACACACCCATTGAGTTTCTCAGGCAACTACTGCCTCTCTAGCTCCTTGATTCATCCCCAGAAACCGAGAACAAATCAAGGGGGGGGGCTAATGTACGACCCCTAACATCCAAGTCCATTTGGGCCTTGGGCCTTGGATCAATAGTATAGCCCAGGGGTCCAACCTCCGTACCGCTCGAGATCCCGACCCGAGCCCATAATAACTACGAGCCTAAGTTGGGTGTTGTTCAAATACTTGAAAAGCGGACCGTGGATTCTAGCTCACATATTGCTCGGAAAGTCATCCCCGAACAATATGCAAATGTTCGGCCACATCGCCTTGTGAGTGCTTGGCAGTGCCTCAGGAAACTTCGTCGCCAAGCACACTTGCTGTAGTGGGAACCATTTCCAAAGCCACTTACACCTAAACATCCACTTAAAATTAACGACATTGGACCTCTCATTGCACTAGTTTAAAGGTAATGATAATCCCCCCACTAACAATTGGCTATAAATAGGAGAAACTAAAGAATGGGTAGGGGATGCAATTTTTTGGAGAGAAAAGAGAAAAAGAAAGATAAAGAGAGTCTGAGAGGAAGAAACACAGAGAAATAGAGAAAAGTGATCTAATTGAGTCCCTAAATCTAGAACGACTCAAAGTAAGATACCCAAACCCACCATACAAATAAGTTGTGAGCCCAAGTAGGGGTTTGGCCCAGTAACCCTGTCTTTAGTGCACACAAGTACTTTTTGAAAAAACTGAGTGTTTGGTAAAAGCTGTTAAAAAGTGTTTTTTGAAAAAGTTAAGTGTTTGGCTAGCACTTATAAAAGTAGCAATTTGAGGGGTAAATTACCAAAAAGGACAATGTATATATAAGAGAGTTTATTTCATACTTAAATCAATATTGTGAAATTATTTTTTTTCACCAATATTAGCTAATAATAACCTGCCATTTAAGATTTATTGTGAAAGTATTGTGATAATTTATACTGATTTTAATTTGAACGTACTATTACAATTATTTTTTTCTCTTTCTAAACAAATTATTTTTTTCTCACCAATATTATCTAATAATAACCTACCACTTAAGATTTATTGTGAAAGTATTGTGACAGTATTTCTCAATTTTAATTTCTTATTCTTTATTTTATGTATCCCTTATTTTATTTTATTTTTTATCCATATTTCCTTCTTTTTTTTTCCCTCTTTTTTTCTCCTCCACACACGTACCCTTAATTTTTTTTTTTCTTTATTTCCTTCTTTCATCTTTTTCCCTACCACTTCCTCCACACACATGCCTTTACCTTTTTCTTTATTTCCTTTTTTTGTCTTTTTCCTTACCACTTCACACTCCAGAATGTTCCACTTCTCTGCATCTCTTTTTTTTTTTTTTTTTTTGACAGTTCAATAGCTACAAGGATCAAGGAAGAGAGAAGATGATGATGATGATGATGAAGAAGATGAAGATGATTGAAACATATGGAAATCCCTCATCTCTCTCCTTAATTCTCAAATCCCTTAAGTCTCTGCCACCATTGGGTTTGTATTTGATTTTGATTTTGGGTTTGGGTAATGGGTTTTCAGTTAATGGTTTAATTTTGAGCTGATTTTCTGTGGATTTTGGGTTTGATTTTGAGTTGATTTTGTTTTGGGTTGATTTTGAGTTGGGTTTGGGATGGGTTTTCCAATGGGGTTTGAGTTGATTTTAAGTTGTTTTGTGTTGATTTTGAGTTATTTTTTGTTTGATTTTGTTGATTTTGTGTTTGGATTATCAAATGTTGAAATGGGTTGTGGTGGTAGATCGGTGATAGTTGGGTGGTGCTGTGTTTGTAGTAGCACGAAGAGGGCAGAGCAGAGAGAAGAGATGAGAGGCGTGAGTGAGCTTTATTGAAGGGCAATTTGGTAATTGCCCGAAGAGTCCAACGGATAGCTGAGAACGCGCATGGACTTTTTCTAAAATGGACCTCTAGAGCTCCATAATGGTTTGCGCGTTCTCAGCCTTGGCCAAAACGCAACTTTTTCCAAAAAGTTGCGTTTTATGCTGAACCAAACGGGCTTCCCACTCAGCTTTCTTCAAAGCGGGCTTTTTGGGTCCAAAACGTTGAAACAAATGGGCACTTAGGTTTTCCAATGGGGTTTGAGTTGATTTTAAGTTGTTTTGTGTTGATTTTGAGTTATTTTTGGTTTGATTTTGTTGATTTTGTGTTTGGATTATCAAATGTTGAAATGGGTTGTGGTGGTAAACCGGTGATAGTTGGGTGGTGCTGTGTTTGTAGCAGTACGGAGAGGGCAGAGCAGAGAGAAGAGATGAGAGGTGTGAGTGAGCTTTATTGAAGGGTAATTTGGTAATTGCCAGAAGAGTCCAATGGATAGCTGAGAACGCGCATGGACTTTTTCTAAAATGGACCTCTAGAGCTCCATAATGGTTTGCGCGTTCTCAGCCTTGGCCAAAACGCAACTTTTTCCAAAAAGTTGCGTTTTATGCTGAACCAAACAGGCTTCCCACTCAGCTTTCTTCAAAGCGGGCTTTTTGGGTCCAAAACGTTGAAACAAACGGGCACTTAATGAGTTAAAGAATGTGTAAGGTTGTTCATGGTGGGTTGGATTTAATGAGTAAGTTGCACTATTTATTATATATTAATAATGTTTAAAAAATGAAGGAAAAAAAAAAAAAAGGTGACACGTCGATGATGTGGCTTAACTGGAGCGTAGCAACAATAAATGTTACATTTCAGTTTTTAGATATATATAGATATAGATTTCCCCATTTTCTTTTGCATGGGTTGAAAGGCCAAAAACCTATTAAAGATTGAAGGTATATTAATTAACCCAAACACTAGTATGATGTTAGTTCAAATTCATAAAATCATGTATTTTTGTTTGAACAAAATTTGCAAAGCTTACATCGTAATTACTTGGTAAATTTATAGAAAAAGTACAATTTTCTACAATAATCTTTCATTCGATTTATAATGTCTCTCAAACTTTTGAAATGCATTACTAACTCCCTAATTTGAGAAAATTGTTACAATGTCCACCCTACAATCTAAATTGGGCGTCAAGTTAGATGGAAAATAGCACACATGCAAATCATGTGGCATCTGAGCAAATGAAGGGTTTTTAAGTAATTTTCATCCATTGGAAATTACTATAATGCCCTTAATTTTCTTTTCCTATCACCATTCCCTCCCTTCTCTCTCACCACTCAACATCCATCTCTTGTTAGCTTCTCATGGCTACCACCATTGACACATATCTGACTCCAAATCACTATCCCACTTCATTGACAAAAAAATCTCTTCATAGCTATTACTCTTGAGAAACAAAAACCTAAAAAAAAAAAAAAAAAACACTTAAAAAATAAAGCTTACGTCAACTTTGCCGATTTATTTATTGAAAATCCAACGTCAATTTTAATGAGTTTAGATAATTAAATTGTTGGGATTTAAATCAAATACAATTTCAAACAAAAGGCCTGAAAGAATTTGGAATTTAAAAGCATATTACTTGTTGATTTAGAGAGATTGAACTTGAGGTTCCGTTTAGTTGGGCGGATCTTAAGGAGGATAAAATAAAAAAATAGAGAGAGAGAGAGAGAGAGAGAGGATGGAAATAAATTTATTGAAATGTTTAGTTGGAGGGATTTGAAGAAGGAAAAATGGTGGAACCCATCAAAATGTTTTATATGGGAGAAAACTGAAGAGAAAACATAATGCTTGCCAAAGAAATTTGTCCCTCCCTCTCCATTGTCCGGTCTCCACCTATGAAGCACGGGTGCGTTTCAGGACTCGGGTGCGGGTGCGGGTGCGGGTGCGGGACTCGGCAATTTTTGAAAAAGGTGGGTGTGGATGCGGCAGGACTCGGCGATTAAAAAATTATTAAAAATATTTTTACAATATATGTTTAATATATTGCTAAGCATACTTTTTCACATTATATAAACAAATACCAAATTTAAGAGCAATAGTAGATAATAACTAAAACATGATGTTCATAAATTAAATACAATCCACAAGATTGAAACTAAAACATTTCATGATGTTCGGAAATTAGAATACAACTCATAAGTTTGAAACTAAAACAAAATAAAAGATAATCAACAAGACAATCAAACACAAAGATCATCATCCTCAAGATCAATAGCTTCACTTCGAACTTCACTTTCACTAGTAGTAGCACTAGTGTTAACATTCCCAATAACTATGGCCTCCAACTCTGGCTCATCAAGTGTAAGAGCTACATTCTCAAGAATTCCAGCTCCTCCATGCATGTCGCTCTCATTCCAAGAGTCTCCTGCAATATCCCACATCTTTGCTGCTGTATGTATGTACTCTTCATTGCGCCTTGACAAGAGTCGAAGATTAGAATGCATATATACCAAATCCTTAGCGCGTGCAGGAGCTATTTTGTTTCTTTTTAAGGAATGAATGAATTTGTATGTGCTCCAATTTCTCTCAGCACATGAGGATGAGCAAGGTTGTCCAAGAAGTTTAAGGGCAAGGGTTTGAAGAGTTGGAAATGCGGAGCCATGGTATTGCCACCAAACCAAAGGTAGTAAGGTCCACCTATCTATCAAGGAACTTGGTGAAGGAAACCTCCCTCCTGAAAATTTAGCAAACTCAAACTTCACCACCGTTAAGTCATTCTTATCTTCAAAGTATCACTCCAAACACTTGCTTCTTTCCATAGAAATTTCATGATCCCGATGTGGAGGGATGCGTTTTGGATTCTCCAAAAGCCATTCAATGGAGTAATACCTAGTTAAAGATTAAAAAACAAATATAGATGAAACGTGTGTTTTACTAAAAGGGTGAACTAAGGAAAATAGATAATAAATGTACTTACTTAGGATTTAAGGAATGAGCCAAGCAATGTAGTGGTGTACAATTTTTAGTCCATCAATTAATGAGTATATCATACACCACACCCCAAAATGAGCTATATTGATCATCTTTCAAGCCTTCATGCCGATATATTATTGCCTTCACCTTCTCTATCATTGAATCTCACATCTCATACACAAGATGAAGACAAAGCTTATCTGCGTCGGCTATTCGTAGCATATCATAAATGAGTGCTGTGAATTCAAGGATATAATCAATATTATCCCACCAAAGATCACTTAGAATCATATCTTTCACCTTTTGAGCTTTTCCAACATCATCCTCCCTATAAGAAGCCCATTGGTCACTAATAGCCATGGTTTGAAGGCATCTTTTTATCAACTTCAACCTTTTCAATATTACAACCACCGAAACAAATCTAGTATCAGCAACTAGGAGCAATTTTAATGGACAAAATTCATTAAACATTGCCAACCTCATTGAATGGTTCATGATAAAAACACGTATGAAGGATGCATCATTAGCAACACGTGTAATCCAACTACATTCCTCATATGTAACTTCATTCTTTTCAGTGTTTTTTGCTGCACAAATATTCTTCAAAGCTAGATTGAGAGTGTGGACAACACAAGGTGTCCAAAATATTTTAGGATACTCACCCTCAATAAGAGCTCCAGCAGACTTCATCACATTAGCATTATCAGTGATGACTTGGACAACTTTTTCATGTCCAATCTCTTTTATAGCATCCTTCAACACCCCAGCAATGTAATGCTTGTCTTTGAACTCACCTAACCCATCAATTGCCTTTATAAACACTGGACCCCTATCTGATACAGCCATAATATTAATAAGAGGCCTCCTTTGTGGATCTGACTATCCATCAGAAACTATACTTACACCATTTTCAAGCCAAGAGTCCTTAATTGGTTTCAAAAGTCTTTCAACATGAGCTCTTTCTTTTTGCAAAAGTGTTGTTCTCAAGGCATTGTATCCAGGAGGAAGATAACCCGGAATGCTATGAGTAGTAGCAAATGCATAGGAACTACGATAATGTGGGTTCCTTGCAAAGTTAAACGGAAGCCCACCGATGTAAAACATCCTAACAATTCTGCTATCCAAATCAAGTCTAGCATTATTCTGGAATGCTTTCTCCAAAGTAGTATTCATAGTCACCTTCCTCCTCTTAGCATCAACTGGATTTGTACTATGACTACTATCACTCCCTTCTTGTCTCCAAAATGGGGAAATAGGTATCCCACGGCCTGGGGGAGGTGGGGGTAAGGGAATTTGACTTTTATGTTCTTTCTCTAACTTATTATTCTCAACTTGATCATACATTCGCTGCATTTCCAACCTATGGCTCTTTGACACCTTAACGCATGCTCTAATACCTTTGCCAGAAATTTGTAATAAATGAGCCTTAACCCTAGAATAGGATCCCATAAAAACTATATCACAATAGTTGCACTTAAAGTATGTGTTTCCACCAGATTTAATAGATGCACCAGCTGGTTTTTCTACTTTAGTCACATACTGCCAAAGAGGAGATTCATCATTTGACACTTCTTGTGAACTTTCTGTGCTATTAACTTCGTCCATTGCAAATTCAATAGATTCAATTTAACCTACAAATAATAACTATTAACTAAATAAATTAATGATAAATCAAACCAAGTTCACAGCAAAAAAACACAGAACCACAGAACCGAAAAAACCCTTTAACTCCCACAAATAACCTACAAATAATAACTATTAACTAAATAAATTAATGATAAATCAAACCAAGTTCACAGCAAAAAAACATAGCAACTAGGTTCATAGCAAAAAAACACAGAGCCCTTTAACTCCCACAAATCATAGGTTAACAAAACCCTTTAACTCCCACAAGAACCGAAAAAACAAGCAAAAAAACACAGCAAGCAGTCAAGCACACAAATTTTCAGATTCACAAATTCATTTCTAAGCAATTTGAAAGAGAGAAATCGTAAAAAACAAAGAGTAAAAATTCAAGAAAAGAGAAGAGAGAGCACACCTGAAGGCTGAAGCAGAGCACACAACACTCACAGAGAGCTCAGAGCACAAAGAAGAGAGATGAGGGACGGAACACACAGTCACACAGAGAAGGGAGATGAGGGACGGAGTGAGAGAGGGTGTTTGGAGTTTTGGACGAAGTGTGAGGGTCTGAGAGAGTCTTAGGTATTTTAGGTTAAGTCCAAACGGTGCGTTTTGCACCTTTTTTTTTTTTTTGAATTTCGGCCATTTCGGCCGTTTCAGCCAGAACCTGCCATTTCGGCTGTTTCGGCTGATATGGCTCGAGTCAGCCCGATTTGAGCCGTGTCGGCGCGAGTCGGGAACAGCCACGTGGCACGACGAGGCACGGACGCGCGGTCTGCGGCGTCCCTCCCGCGTCATCGAGTCCCGCCGCATCGGACGCGGGTGCGCTGGGTCCAGAGCCGCGTCCGTGCATCCTAGGTTTCCATTGTGCCTGTGTTTTGTGAGTTACGTTCACATGGTTTTTTTTTTTTTTTTTTAACGTTTTGTCTTTTTATTCAAACAATTGCTTTTGCATGGTGAGATTCTTTTATATCAAATGGTGGCTTTCAATTTATTTATTTATTTATTTTATTTATAAAAGAAAACGCCTCTAATTGTTATATTTAAATCAAATAAGAAAGAAAAATAAAATAATATTAATGATATGTTAATTTTTTTATAAGATGTTATTCTTTTAATTTTAATTGATAATAAGTTTTTTTAATGATAGTTAGTAAATTATTTATTATATTATGCAATAAGGATATGAGAGTAATTTTATACCAACTTTATTTTTTATCCTCTCACTTTTCTTCTCAACCAAACAAATGAGTTTTTTATCTCTGCATTTTTCCACCCACCAAACTTAACACATAAGAAAGAAAACTAAATTTCTTTTATCCTCTCACTTTTCTATCCCTTCCTTATTTTATATTCTCCCACTTTTCCACTCCTTCAACCAAACGGACCCTTAGTTTGATCTCCTTTGTTCTCCTATAGGTGTCTATCTGTCTATGTGTTTTATTACCTTAAGGAATGCCCATCCAAGAACATTTGCATCAGCTCATGCAAAACTTTTTATCTATTTTAGCATAAAAACCTAGTTTTTCTATTTTACAAAATCATTTTTTGTACAATACACAAGCCTGTAAGAGTGGACATGAAGGCTTGATGACTAAAGATGGCATCCTGACCCTACATGTCAATGTCATTGAGCTATGAAGGCAACATACATCAATGAAGGGAGCCACGCCTTTGGCTTGTGCCAATAGCGTGGGCAACACTACAAGACAAAGGGGACATGGCTTGGTACACTGTGTAGGTTATTGAGCACTACTGTGAGAAGGGATTTGGTCTCCCTTGGTCGAGTGTTGCACCATCCTCCTCATTAGCCAATACATGCTTAGATCACACAGTAGGACACGTGTAGCCCTCTCCACCATTGCAGCTCTCTCTCTCTCTCTCTCCTTTGTACCATTCAAAGTCACTCCTCAATGCACTCTCCATGCAAGAACAACTTTCTCTCTCTTCCAACTGAAGAACGGTACAATGCTAGTTGTCCTAGGGTTTGTGATAAGCAGTGGAATTGGGACACTTGTCTTTATACAATTGGCCAAAATGGCCAAATACCACCATTGGATAAAATTTTTAGCAATATACCACCATTTGAGAGATACTTAGCAATCTACCACATTTTTAAAACTCAAGTTCCATAAAAATAGCCACCGTGGCAGGCCATGTGGAACTCAAGTTTTGTAAACTTGAGTTCCTTTTAGTTTTTAGATCTTAACACTTTCTAGTTTCTATGCTAAACATAAGGTGGAAAAAGAATGGAACAAAATAAACCAGAGACAATGTGAGAAAGAAAAAAGAAAAAGAAAAAGAAAAAAAAGAATCAAGAACAAGATGAAGGCTTAGCCGTTTATGGGTTCATCATTGTCATCCTCATCGTCCGATTCCACTGCTTCAGAGCCATAACTAGCTTCGTCATCTTATTCCTAGGTGAAAAGACCTAGTGAGGTGACAAGGTGGATTGGGGTTGGGTTTGAGATCTTACGTTGTAAGGTTTTTGCCTTAATTTCCTCTTTTCGAAATTATGATGCCACCAGAGGGGCATTTTGGTCAGTTGGCCTTGTTGCCACGGCAGTGGTAACGGTGGTGTTTTGGATATTATTCATGTGGGCTCGGCTGTGGCGGCGATGGAATGGGAATGGGAGTGTGGATTGTTTGATGTTGAGATTTAGAGAACATTTTCTGTCAAAATAAGGAAAGTAGAAACTAATAAGGAAGGAAAGCATTTGTCTTGGAGAGGAGGAGCTCGTGAAAGGGAATTGCAGAATGTGTAGTCTTAAATTGTGGGGTTAGATGGTGAATTAATTTCTCACCTAACATCCCTACTAATTTGGTTAACAAGTGTATGGAAAGGCACTTGTTGCCATTCATGCACTAATTTGAGATTTGAATTTTTTCCAACAATTTTCCTACTTTACTTGAATCCAAAGATTCATTGGGAGCTCCCAAATTCTATGTTAAATTTTTTAAAGAACTCGGGTTTAAAGAACTCAAGTTTTATATTACAATGAACTCAAATTTCACGTACTTGAGTTTCATGTGGATTTTTTAATTAAAAAAAATTAGATCAACGAGTGTCACCAACTCGAGTTTCAAGTGGATTTTTTAATTAAAAAATGTTATATCAACAGGTGCCACCATAGCACATTTTTTAGGAACTCGATTTTTTTTGAACTCAAGTTTCATGAACTTGAGTTACAAAACAATGGTAGATTACTAAATATTTTGCCAAATAGTGCTATATGGCAATTTTGGCCTTATATAGCTAGCAACATTCCTCGTACTATAAGAGGAGAATGTTGCTGAGCATCCTAGGTATTAGAATATAGTGAGGGAAATAGAGCAAAGAAAGATAGGGAGAAAAGAAAGAAAGTCTACAAAAGCTGTGTATAAACCAGTTTTTCCCCCAAAAAAAGCAATACAATCTTTTACAAGGATATGGACACCAAGTCCTTCATCCCATAGTGATTTTTCACCCTAAATCTTGGGGTTTTCCACATAGCTCTCTTGTCATCTCCAATCTTTCCATTCACTGCCTTTTTATCCCTTTTTGTAGCCCACAAAATCACTATTTTTAGTATATAACAAAGATGATGTTTAAATGTACTCTTAAGACTTAGAAAATACAAGCTTTCATCTTTTTTAAACTTAGCTTGCACATATTTTTTTCAAAACATTCACATAAGATTATCTATTTTACACTTCATTTTATTAAAATGTCAAATTTTCTTGATTTTTAAAATTATTTCTCTTACTTCACACACAACAACCATCATCCTCAAAATATATAAAGAAATAATAAACAACTAAATACATAATGAATAGTATTAGTATAAATTTACACCATTAGAGTACTTACATTAGTGGGTGCATTATAGAAAAAGTTGTGAAATTTACACAATATTGCTCAAAACTCACTCGCATCAGACCGTGTATTGCCTATGTATATATGCAAGCTAGCTACATTAACCGAGTAAATATATACAGTTGCTGTAACTTTGTATTTTAATTTTTTATTATATTTTCTCTCCCCTTTCTCATCATATTTTGTCTCTTCCTCTAACTCTATTCTCTGACTATCTCTTCTTGAATCCTAGCATCTCTACAAATTCATCAAAATCATCCTAAATTTAGATCTAAACTCATTAAACCCACATACAAAAATTTAGATCCCAAACTCATTAAACATATATGAATCGTTATACCTATTATACCAAAAAAAAAAAGAATCATCAAACCCATATACCAAAAAAATATGAATCATCAAACCTATATTGCACAAAAGAAGAAGAAGAAGAAGAAGCACTAGTAGCATCGAAAAGAAGAAGAAGAAGAATCCGTAGAGATGAAGAAGAAGAACCAGCAGCGACAGTTGGGCAGCAAAGAAAAAGCAGAGCAATGGCAGCGGTGGCTGTGAAGAAGAAGCAGAGCAACAACAGCGGTGGCAACATGGCTAAGAGAGAGGTGAGAGGCGAGAGAGGGGAGAAGTTGTGTGTTTGGGATGAGAGAGGGGTTTTAAATGAAAATAATAATAAAAATGTATAAAAATGATTATTTAAATAAAATAGATGGTACTTTCTAAAAAATAAAAAAAATAAAATAGATGGTGGAACAAATAAGTTGGTGTGGGAGTTTTGGATAAGTAGATGTGTAAAATAGAAAAAGTAGATTCTTATGCTAAAATAAATGGAAAATTTTACAAAGACCGATGCAATTGTTTTATAGTAAACATGTAAATTTACATAATTATACATTGATTAATGTAAGTAATTTTTAGACAAAATTATATAAATTTTACACAATTTTCTATTATACAAAATTCCCTAACTCTCTATATTTCAAATTCTAAAATCCAAAATTCCGAATACAAAGTGACAGCAACCATAATTAAGAAAAAACTAGTCGCTAATCTGTGCGATACACGGGAAAGTTTTTAGTAACTATAAGATATTAGCAAATCAAATGCCTTAAAATTTGAAAATCTTAAAGAACTTACATTAGCACTCATCAATTTGTTTACAAAGCCAATGCTAAATAGATCTACCAATTGCATTCTCATATCCTCTGTCACTTGCAAGGTGAAAGGACTCTTTTGATTACGGTTTGCATCCTTCTATCCTTCAAAAGCTTTAAGAAGTGCCATGTGGTCACTGCATAAGAATGTGTATAAGGTTATACAAAATTTTGTCATTATAATCAACATCCTAAAGCTAATATCCAATCCAAAAATGTGTAACCAATGTTACATATTATAACAAAAACTCAAAGAGACAACAAAAACAGTTGTAGGTATATAAGAGAGAGAATCAGATCAAACATGTATTTCTATCTTTGCTTACTTTGAGATTGAATTGCAAGACTAAAACTTAAAATCCAGAATTCCAACAACAAAAGCACAGAAAAACCTCTCTAACAGATCAAAAAACTCTACTAGAAAAGTACCAACTTTGCTTTGAAAGAAGATCACAATGACATCACAATAAAGAATGAGATGGAATTACTCCTTCAGTCTACCATGCTTCCAATCAGCTAGTCTTCTTTTCCACTCTCCCAACCACAAAATCCAATGCTAACTTTGCATTCAAAGGAACTTATAATAATAATAATAATAAAGCAAACAACAAAAATGAAACTATTCATCCTTTTCATCTAATATGTAACTTGATAGATGGTCTTAGGCACTTTTTGCACATAGATTCTTTAAATTGTATATCAAATTAGAAGAAAGAAATTACATGTAAAAAAAAAAAAAAATATATATATATATATATATGTATATTGTAGCAATCATCATTGTGGGAGCAAGATTTCTAAATATGTGTGTGTATATATATATATATATATATATAATTTGCTCATGTGAGTTCTAGCTTTAAAACATTCAAGTTAAGTCTGTAAAAATCGAACTCCAGAAGATACAACAATGCAATTGTTTATAGGTAAAGCACACATATAATCAACATGATTATTAAAACAGAGTAAAATTCAACCAACCTTCATGACTATTTTACAATTTTATTTGGATTGTGTGTCTCAACAGCATACCAATGCAATTATTAATTAGTTAAAATTCAAAAAAAAAATCATTTATACATGATAAGTTACAATTCAAATTGAGTTTTATGAGTTCTTTAAATGTAAACAGAACACTACAATATTTAGAAATTAGATGTACATAGACAAATAGTTAACCCTATACTAAAAAAAAATCAGAAATTTAGTACAGAGGCAAAAGAATACCATACCTTTAACCTTGATTCGAATGGAGGAAAAGACTAAAGAGAAAGGCAATAAAAAAGCAAAAATTAATCAGAAATATTAAATCTAAATAAAAGTGAATGGAATAGCAAAAATTAAGAATGAAACCTGCTTTAAAACAACAAACGAATGTACAAAGAATTAAATCTGTTGCTGTTTGGTATTCATTGAAATCTGCTGTTTTAAATTATCGCAAAAACTATTTATAAGATAATGGTTATAGAGTCCTAATTAAATTTGTTTATATACAGATTTCTAAACAAATTTGACAAATTTGATTAAGAAAGACATGAACTTGTACAGAAGAGGTAGAGGGTTTGAAAAAAAAAAAAAAAAAAAAAAAAAAGGGGACTGAAGAAGGCTGACGTTTTAGGTGCCCAAATAATTATTCAATCAAACAAATGATTAAGCTAAGCTAAATCAGATGTGCTAAAAAACCTAGATAGCAAAATAAAGCAAAACTTGAAGGTAAAGCAAAACCTATAGGATTTTTGTCAGATTTTGAAGGTTGGGAGGCTTTTCAATACATTTCCACTTTCTTACAAAACCTGTAGAATTTGAATTTCTATGAGTGTTTCCCTGACTTCAACAAAAAAGAATAGAGAGAAAAAGGGGTTAGGAATTGAAATCCTTAAATTGACAAAAAAAAAAAAAAAAAACCTAATTAAAGACAATAGGAAAAGAGTTTATTCATAGATTAATTGAGAGATACCGAGAGAGAATGCTCTGATATGGAGGCTGGGTCGAAGATTGAAAACGTTGGCTCCCATGGTCGTGCCCTTGCAAGCTTTCTGTGAAATAGCTTGGATCTTCGTTTGAGAGAGTGTATAGGTTTTGCGTTTGGTGAGTAATGTCGAAAGGAAGGGTGCTGGTTTTGTTTTGTCGAGAGGAGAGGTTTTGCCTTGCGTGTTTTGGTTTTAGAGGGTTTTGGTTCAAAATTATATCGAGGAAGAGTATTTGGTTTGTGAAAGGAGAGTATATATATTTAATAAAAAAGAAATAAATCAGATTTAAAAATTAAAAATTTATGACTTTTTTTTTTTCGATTTTGGTTTTTTTTTTTGTTTTATTATTATTTTTTTTAAATTGTGCTTACGGAAAAATTGTGGGAGTTTCAAAAGTTTCGGTTATATATATATATATATATATATATATATATATATAAACAAAAAAACTGAAAATGTCAAAAACCTTGTGGTATTTGGTGGTGGAGGGCCTGGTGGCATAGGAATGACTCTCTCTCTCTCTCTCTCTCTCTTAAAAAAAAAGAAAAAAAAGGAAAAAGAAACTGTAACTCCAGCATTCCAACCGTTAGCTTCAGCAAACCCTAAACCTTTGACCTCTTTGATGGCCGAATCGTCCACTCAATCAAATTCAAAACGCCAGACACTCTCTCCCGGAAAAGATGCAGTGGTCGACAGGATCAGTAGTCTACCGGAATCTCTTCTCTGCCACATTCTCTCCTTCCTTCCAACCAAAGAGTTAATCGCCACAAGCATTTTGTCAACCAGGTGGAAGCTCCTTTGGACTCTCGTCCCAAAGCTAGACCTCGACAGTGACAAGATCAACACTTTGGAGCTTTCGCTTCATGATGATGATGTTGAAGATGCACGTGAGATCATGTTTGCACATGTTGTGTCAAGTGTTTTGGCTCAACAAGAATGTGGAGAGCTCCAAACTTTTCGCCTCAGATGGGAAATTTGGTCGGACGGTTCCCATCTCGACGCATGGCTTGGCACTGCTGCTGCTCGTAAAGTCAAAGAACTTGATCTCGAAATTTTAATGTACGACAGTGATGTGGGAAATCTGAAATTGCCTCCAAGCTTTTTCTCTTGTAGGACATTAGTGGTTCTGAAATTAAGCGGTGATATTGATATTGATATTGATATTGACACTCCTTCATTATCCTTTAATTTCCCGAGCCTAAAGATACTGCATCTAGTAGAAATTTCATTGCCAATGCCGAGTATCATGTATTCACAGGAACACTCTTTCTTGAGGCTCCTTTCTGGCTGCCCTGTCCTCGAAGATTTGTCATTTACAACAACTGACTTTTCCGAGGGTGAGTATAAATTATGTGTACCCACGCTGAAACGCTTAAGTTTCGGAGAAACTGATTTTAATTACTCTGATTATGAACTCGAAATAAACGCCCCAGCTCTCGAGTACTTTGAATTCTATGGTGATCTACGCGCCATCAAATTCTATGAAAAACTAGACAACGTAGTTCAGTCGGATGTCTATATTTCTAGGTATGTACCTGAAGGATTCCGTAGGAAATGGGTGTTCAATCTTTTTGCTGCACTGAATAACGTCAAATTCCTCTCATTTTCTCCAAGGGGCACAGAGGTTAGATCCCATTCATAAGTGCTTTTTTTATTTTTCAATAAACCTGTGATCTTTAGTTCAATTTCTTAGGACAATACGAAGTTATAATCTCGCTTTTATGTTATATCAAATTGATGTTGATGTGATTTTTTAATCTCGCATGCAGTGGCACAACTTGGGAAATATTTATCCTTCCTCATTCCAGAATTTGGTCGAACTAAAATTTAAAGTGAATGGTTGTAGCTGGAATGTGCTACAAGACTTGCTCCAAAAAGCTCCTAATCTAGAAACTCTTGTTATTACTAACGTTAGTTGATTTAATAGAAGTATTTCTGTTGATCATTCATCTTCCCTAAACTTACACTTATGATCTGCTGTGTTTGTTGTCATCAGGGTTATGATTCCGTTGAAAGCAACTTATATTGGAAGGAGCCACAATATGATCCTGCTAATCTGTCATCACTCACAAGTTTTTATTACAGAGGATTTAAAGGTTTGAAGGATGAAGTGGAACTTGTGAAATATGTTCTAAAGGAGGCAAGAGTTTTGAAGACAGCAACATTTCAAGTTTCTAGTGGAGAGTCGAAGGAAAGTGTTCTTGAGAAACTATCAATGTTCCCAAGGTGCTCAACAACATGTCTACTTAGAGTTGAATGAGGTATACTTCTTTAACTGGTACTCTGCAACTAATTCCAAAGGCAATGTTACAAATATTTTCTTTTTATTGTAGACCCTCTGCTGGTGGTATGCTTTTATTACTCTTTTTTATTTTTTATTTTTAAAATTTTCATGTTCTTCCCTCCTTTGAATTGATTGAGAGAGAGAGAGAGAGAGAGAGAGAGAGAGAGAGAGATGATCAATTATCCAATGTTCTCTGACCTCCTTTTAGTAGAAATTGTTTTTTGTGAAAACCATTTTGCAAGACATCCATTTGACCTTCATAAGTTTTGTTTGTTTTTGAATTAGACTAAAAATTTGATAGAGAAATGTTCATAAGTGAGCTTTTGTTACCTCTTTATAGTTTATGTGCCTGAATTTTTAGATTCTAGGCTTACTCATTCTGTTGGGTAGCTAGCGACAATTGAAATAATAAAACAGTTGAATGTAACTCTTGAAAGTATTATATGTGGATGAAAGATTTAGAATGTTTGCTTCTGCATAACAGTTCAGTGTTTGGCTACATCTACATGGCACATCCTTTCATGTATATTTGCCCAGTTTTGTTTGCCTTATATAATGTTGTACATAAGCACCACTGCAGTACCCAATATACTTCTATTAGGGTGAGATATATTAAGATGCTCTTCTTATTGTAGAAAAAAGATGATAAAGTAAGATCTCAAAGGTAAATGCCTTCAGTAGGTTTTGGCTTACTAATGGTTGTATTTATTAAATAGTTGAAGTCCTTTGTCTTTTAATTGTGTTATTGATTCTTGGGGGAAATGTGTTGATGATCCATGTTTAGTTTATCAATTTATCCAAAAAAATGGTATTTGGTACTCTGAGAACCTGGTTGTGGTCTGTACATAACACCCTTATCTTGAATGTGTTTGGCTTTCGATTAAGAAGCTTCTATGATAAAAAAAATTAGATGGTTCTAATGTGAAATGAGTCTGCCATCATGATATGTTTGATAGTTGATGCAGAACCTATTAGTTCTTCTATAGTTCTATTGCATGACTGGAAGAGGGGATGCAAATACTGTCAACAAGTGTGTTCCTACAAGTACGCGTCTGCCGCAACTCACACTATATATAAGAATGCATCACATCACTTCCAGTAGATATTGGCTAAACTAATTGTTGATCGACATCTAAAAATACTATTAATCTTTTATCATTAGCTGCTCTACTCACCTGCATTGGTGCTTCTTGTTGAGACTATAAATCTTTTTTTGTTTTTTTTTGTTTTCTTATTTTCTTTTTTGATAAGTAACTATAAATCTTTTATCATTAGCTGCTCTACTTATCTCTGCTGGTGCTTCTTGTTGAGACTATAAATCTTTTTTTGTTTTTTGATAAGTAACTATAAATCTTTTATCATTAGCTGCTCTACTCATCTGCATTGGTGCTTCTTGTTAAGCCCTTCTCCATCTTAACTTTTTACTCATGAGGTTTCAACATTGGACTGGCGTAGCATGGGCAACTGACAATTAACTTGTCTGAGGTACAGTTTCATTGCAATATTATGACCAGATGGCATGTGAAAAAACTATTCATCTAATCTGCTCTTAAGATGGTTTCTGAGATGGATACCTTTTGATTTTAGCTTTTCCAATCCTTTCCTTTTGCATTTTCTTCCTCATCTGTATAGCTTTGGCTTCTTCTACCACCTTCTTTTCGTCAAGTCTTACCTTATTTTTACTCTGCATGACATTGTTCACCTACTTTTTATAGTTTTGAGTCTTGTTAAGCTGATGGTGGCATTAGTTGTGAGGAAGGAAAAGAAGAAAAAAGGTGGTTTTCTGAAGGTTTTGCTTATGCTTCAGTTGACATACTGAATAGAGAGAACAAAATATCTTGTAATGTCCCACCCCTATTCTGCACTTGAGTTAATTTAGGATTTTTAATGTTAAATTTCTAGTTATTTTCTAAACTGATAGTTCTGGAAGAAGAACTATAATGCTAATGGCTTCCTGCTGCCACACAATTTACATAAAGTTGCACTGGCCTTGATGTGGTCTGGAATTGCACCTTTAAGGTAATGTAATAGCTAGATTTGGAAAGTTAGAAAAAGAAATGCTGAGATAGATTTTGTTTTGTGATGATGGGTGTGACCTTTATAAAAGCCTAAGTCAGAGTTTTGCTCTCTACCTTTCATTGATATTTTACTTTCTAGATCTCTGTGATAATTGCAAAGGTGGGGATTGGAATTCCCCTTATGAATTGTTAGTGGAAAAAAATTGTACAATGACCTTGTTTCCATTTTTATTTTATTTGTCGAGTTACACTATATGGCTTCGTGGAACTTCAATCCCTTTGAATGGGTAGTCTACTGAGCATGTTTTATAATCAGGCTCCTCCCATTGTCGTGCCTTCTAGTAGACATGGTAATACGGGTCAGAATTTTTCTAATCCAACCTGACCTGAAAAATTACTGATCCAAACCTAATTTTTTTTATCCGAAGCAAAAATAGGTGGGCTCGTAACCCAACCCGACTTAGATAACCCGTAACCTGATCTTTAAAAAAAAAATCGCTATTTTTTTTTTTATAATTATTTCTTGATATTATGTACATAAAGCATAAAGTAACAAAATTAATAATAATATATTTACTGTTTATCACAACAATTAAGAGAAGTTTCAGTGCTACTGCCTACTGTGCCTGCTAATTATGAAATCACAATTCTCAAGACATCACGGGTCAGTCAATGTTTATTTCACAAGACATCACAATTCACAACACAATGGCCAACTGGTCAAGGCCGTCAGTCACAAGTCACAACCATTAAAAAAAAAAAAAATCTCATCTGCTTGCTAGCTGTAGTCCATCACTCAATTCACTCCACTGTACAAAATGCACAAACACAGTACAATTATACAATTATACAAACAAACCTGAAAGGCGGAAACGGTGAAACCTGAAAGTTGAGTTCCTCACGTCTTCTACTAAAAGTTGACTGTATGAATTTGAAGGTAATATAATTTTTTTTATAGACATAATTATACCATTTTAATTTTTTATTGATTTACTTTCATGGTACATTAAGTTATATTAAAATTTTTTATTGTAAATGAAGATGCCGACGAAATTGGCCAACTTGAGCTACAATTTGCAATTATGAATATTTGCAGTGCTGGATCTGTTACCAACGTTGAGTAGATTGAGATTGAGGTGTAATTTTTATAAAATATTTACTTATTCTTCTTTACTTAATATGTTATATTTATTTTTAATTTTTTTTTTTGTTTAGTTTATCTTTTTAAGTAATCTAACTTTACTATTATTTTAAATGCAATAGGAACATGTGCACTTAAGAAGACTGATAACTTGCTACTTTACTGGCTTACTTGTTTTCTTAGTTTTAAGATCTATCTCTTTATTGAAGTTGTAAACTTGTAATTATATGCATTTTAACAATGAACTATTAACATTGAAGACTTTTTCCATCATGAATTTATAACTATAAATAATTTTTGCTATACTCAAAAAGTCAAAACTGTCAGAATTGAAAGGATATTAACAAGTGACATTAAGTGCAATTCATTTGCTTAACTGATTTTATTCATTTTCTCTAAACAGGTTGTCATTGATTTGTTTTTGTAATTGAAAAAAAAAAAAAAATTGTTTGAAAAATACGGGTTGACCCGACCCAACCCGCAACTCGATTGACTCGTTTAAAAGTGACCCGTTTTGACACATGACCCGTTTGACCCGACCCAAACTTGACCCGACCCGTCCGTTTTGCCATGTCTACCTTCCACATGCTCTCTTGAGAAGGGCTCTACTGCCAATATTGAAAACCAAATCAACTTGGCGTGAGCTTGAAGTAAAAAACCAGTTCTTAGGTATTTAGAATTTAGCAGCCTCACGGAAGGTCTATTTTCAATGCATGATAACTCCATCCGTAGTTTGCTACAAAAGCATTGTTGAAATTCTCAACTTTTGTAAAATTGTGTCCTCCTAACTCTTTTGGCTTACAAATGGACTCCCACTTTCTTAGATATGTTAATTTTGAGCCCTTTGAGGCTTCCCACCAAAAATTATTTAAAATAGGATGCACCTTTGAGCAAGTGGCCTTTGGAGCCTGGACTCTTGATATGGCATACAAAGGGATAGAAGAGACCATAGACCTATCAATTTTTTTTGGAAGGAAAGCATATGAATCAGAAACTAACTAGAAATTAAGTGAATTTTAGTTTAGTACTTTGTGATTAATGTTTAGTTCTGAAATGTGTTTGGATTGGTTAAACACTTGTGTCTTAAATGTGTTTGGATTTAAATTAGGTTGCTGAATCTCTTGCCTTCAGGTGGGCAATGTTTTTAGCTCAGAAAATAGGTCATACTCGGGTGTAATTTGAAGAGAACTCAAAATGCTGCATTGAGGCAATTGTGATGGGAAATAGGTACCGTAACTGATGATATTTTAACTCTTCAAAGAGATTTTGTTAATTGTAAATTTCAATGGGTGAAAAGAGATTTGAATGTAGTGTAGCTCATGTACATGCAAAATGGGCCTTGGGAAACCATGTAGGTAGGTTGTTTGTTAAATAGTTGTTAGCCCTTTGTTTCATGATTCCTGGGGGGGAAAAGTTTCTAGTGATCCATGTTCAGATTAGCTATTCATGTTTACAGAAGTTATTTAGTAGTCTTGTTGACCGAGTTTTGGTCTCTAAAGACATTCGTATTTTGAATGCTTTTGGCCTTTGATTGGAAGGTGTCTAGACTAAACGGCTTAAGTTGTTCTAATGTGAAATGTTTCCATATTTAATTGTAAACTTGGTGCACTCGTAAAAGTGATTTAGATTCTACCATTGAGCGAAGTACTTTTGGGCAATCAGATGAGCTTAGCTAGCTTGTGGTTCCCATACACATCATATTAATAATTTTATACGAGTAAAAAGAAAAAGCTGGATTTTTTGAGCGTCTTGGCATGTTTAGTTCAGTAACATTGTTAAACACAATACCGAAAGAAGTGTCATATTGCTAGAAATAGAGAGTATATGACAATAATGTTAACTAGTGGAATATTGAGAACATATTGAATAACAATTCGAAATAAAAGCGGTAATTAGTAGCCAACATTGGAAAATGAGGAAGCAGTCCTGTCTTTGTAACTACTAGTCACATTTTAAGTTAACAACTACATTGGCATAGCCATCTCTGACTGTCTAGACTTGGTAGCCAAAGGGCGGGTTTTCTCTAAGAAATTCTATTATTAGTCCCTATTTGAAGCTCAACTGCCAAAGCACAAGTGATGCGGCGTGCTATTTCCTTCGTGTATTTCTCTAATTGGTCTAGAGCAGTTGCTGTTTCCATGTTGTTTATGGAAAATTTTGTTGGAGTTCCTCTATTTCTTTTTAGGATTATTGTATGATCAGAAAAGTGTTTCTATGCCTCTACTCAATGGGTTTGTGACAAGAAAACTGCATATAATAATTCACATTAATTATGCTTATTGTTTAAGGCAAATACCTTCAATTTAAAGGAACTCAAGATTGGATATTGTTGAGGTTTTTCCTTTTGGTTCATATCAACATTGTGGCTGCTTATTTTTTTCCCTAATGACTTTAGGGTGCCTAAAAATATATAGTAATTAAATTCCACTAATACATTTACTGTCCATTACAAAAGGGTTCACATTAATTATGTTTATTGTTTAAAGCAAATACCTTCAATTTAAAGGAACTCAAGATTGGATATTGTTGAGGTTTTTCCTTTTGGTTCATATCAACATTGTGGCTGCTTATTTTGTTCCCTAATGACTTTAGGGTGCCTAAAAATATATAGTAATTAAATTCCACTAATACATTTACTGTCCATTACAAAAGGGTACACTAATTGTCTAATTGATCAACCATATAACGTAACAACCATATAACATAACATTCCATAAACAACTTTTATTATTTCTAATTTTTTAGAATACAAAAGAGAATAGACTAAATCTTTGTTAAAATATGTGATGAACGTATTTAAGAGAAAAAAGTCATAAGGGATCCTACCTTAACGTAAGTATCCCACAACACATGGTGATTATCCGCTATGACAACAACCTTTTTCTTTGCTTCATCCCAAACAAGCCCGCTTTGATTTTTTATATTAGTAATCATAGCAAAATGTCGCTTCCACGCCTTCGGTCTATTTTAAATACTGTCCTTTTTCAAATTGAGAATCTATTGAGCATTTATGTACTCCACAGCAACTTGGTATGCCACCTCTTTCTAGTACCCATCCTCCCTATTTCCTTGAGCTAATTGATCATATAAAATATTTGCTAATGCTTTGTCCATTTCCGTATCCGTATTCCATTGAATATATTGTCCTGAATGTGATTGTGATTGAGATTGAGATTGTGATCCGGATGGAGATTGCAGTTGCTTATCTTTTCTTCCCATTTCTATTATGCTTTCAAATATGGTATTTGGACCTTGGTATCAAATCTGTCAACATCCTAAAAAATGTTAGATTAGCAACAAGAAGAGAAAAAAAACACAATATACCCAAAAAAAAAATGAAACCCACAAAAAACTCAAGAGCCTTTATGATTCAAATTTAGTAGAAAGAGAGAAATAGAGAGGATAAAGAGGAAGAAAATAGTTGAGAGAGACAAACCTTGTTGCAAGAAAGAGAGAAAGAAGAAAAGCTTGGGCGAGGAAGAGAGAGCATGACAGAGTTTCTGGAGCTGATGAAGAATTGAGAAGAAAGCGCAAGCGTGAGGGCAAGGGATTTCTAAATTCTTGGGTTTGTGAGGGGATTTCAAATCAATGGATTCGGACCATTGAAATCCAAGATGGGTTTGGGTCAAATCCAAATCATTTCTTTTAACTTACCCTAACAAAGGATTCAGATATGGGCCTCTTAAATCCAAATCCAAATCAATGTCATCCAAACAAACCACAAAGGAATTTGGATTTTTTTTTTTTGAAAGCAAAGGAATTTGACATTTAAAATCATATTACATGTTGATTTTTGAGAGATTGAACTTTTGTTCTCCTCTCTTTGTTCTCCCATAGTTGTCTTGTCTACGTTCTCCTTTAAAAGTCAATTCATCTAATTTATGGTTGGCTATTTTTTATTTATTTTAAATTGGAAAAAAAAAAAAAAAAACTTTTGTTATTTGGTGGTGGTCCTAGGAATGAGTATGATGAAGCTCGAAACTCGATCATTAAAATAAGTTACTTCAGTTTCTCAAAAAAAAAAAAAAGTTTTATTGTTTGTTTGTTTTTGATATTGATCTTTGGGTATGGGGTTTAGAAGAGAAGGGTCATGGGTGGTTGATTTGAAGGGCTAAGTTGATGAAATCAATGGGTTCAGAAAGGGGCAACCACCCAACAATACACAATCTGAACCATCTTTCTGATAACTGTTAAGAGCATTCTCATCAAGGATCTCAAAAAATTTAGCATTTAAGATCTCAAAAAGCCACTTTATTTATTTTAACACCTCATTTTACAATACATCAAACATAAAAAATTCTATATTTTTTACCACTTCATTTAAATATTCTTTTTTTATTTTTCAATATATATTTCTTTCTCTCTCTTCCTCTCTGTCACTCTCAACCAAGCAAACTCACACTCACCTTCTCCACCTAGCAAACACATACCCAACCCATCCACCACCACCAAAAAAAAAAAAAACACTAGCCACCCATACCCACTTGTCTATCCAACAAACTCACACACTTCCATCTCAAACCAGCAAACCCATATCCATCTCAACCACCACCACTAGAGAAAAAAAAAAAACACTCACACACACACACACACTAGCATAAGCAGAAAACCTAGAAAAACCCACACAGACCCACACAGATTCACCACAAAACCCAGAAAAACAACAACATCCATAAAACCCAAAATCAATAACCCATGGAGACCCACAGAGATTCAAATCAATGATCCATGGAGACCCACAAAGATTCACCACAAAACCCAAAAAAACAATATCCACCATCGGAGATTCAAAGACAACACCACAAAACCCAAAATCTTTGGTTTTGAGATGAGAATATGGGTTTCAAGACTAGGTTTTTGGGTTCAGTCAGGGAGAGAAGAGTGGGTTGTCAGAGGAAGAAGATAAGCAGTTGGGTTTGTGATTGTGGGTTCGATCAAGGAGAGAATGCTTGGGTTTGTGATTATGCGTTCAGTCAGAGGAAGAAGAGAAGAGGCTGTGTTTGTGATGGTGGGATTGGTCAGAGGGAGTAGTGAAGCGCAGATGGGTTTGGCAGCGTGGGTTGAAGGAAGGCTTAGGTTAAGGGAAAATGAAGAAAAAAAAAAAAAAAAAAAAAAAAAAAAAAAAAAAAAAAAAAAAAAAAACAGAGGAGGCAGAGGTGTAGGCATGGGAGAAGAGAGAACCAGGAAAAAAAAAAAGGCGAAAAGGTGGAGCATATGAGAGGAAAAGTGAAAAGGGGACATACGTGTTTTACTAAACAAGAATTTTTTTTTTTTTTTTTTTTACATCTTGCTACAGTGGGCTGCTAGAGATAGCAACCCACTGTAGCTAGATGTCAAAAGTAATAGCATTTAGCATTCTTGATGGAGTGTGTTTTTTACAAATTTGATGTTAAAATTTAGCATTTAGCATTCTTTATGAAAATCCTCTAAAGAGTGTGAAGAAGAAGAAGGAGAAGCAAAGCCCTTAAAAAAAAAAAAAAAATTTACTTCAATTTTACTGAAAAATCCATCTCACTCAAAAAAAAATTATAGAAAAGAAACTGTTGACTCCATCATTCCAAGTTCCAACCATTAGCTTCAGCAAACCCTATTCACCTTGTTGATGGCCGAATCAAAACGCCAGACACTTTCTCCCGGAAAAGATGGAGTGGTCAACAAGATCAGTAATCTACCGGAATCTCTTCTTTGCCACATCCTCTCCTTCCTTCCAACCAAAGACTCAATCGCCACAAGCATTTTGTCAACCAGGTGGAAGCTCCTTTGGACTCTCGTCCCAATGCTAGACCTCGACAGTGATACGATTAACACTTCGGAGCTTTCAGTTGATGATGATGATGATGATGATGAAGATGATTAACGTGAGATCAAGTTTGCACATATTGTGTCAAGCGTTTTGGCTCAACAAGAATGTGGAGAGCTCCAAACTTTTCGCCTTCAATGGAAATTTGGGTGGGACGGTTCCCATCTTGACACATGGCTTCACACTGCTGCTGCTCGTAAAGTCAAAGAACTTGATCTTGACATTTTTATGCATGACTGTGATGTGGAAAATCTGAAATTGCCTCCAAGCTTTTTCTCTTGCAGGACATTAGTGGTTTTGAAATTAAGCGGTGATATTGACATTGACATTGACACTCCTTTATTATCCTTTAATTTCTCGAGCCTAAAGATACTGCATCTACTAGAAATTTCATTGCCGAGTATCATTAATTCACAGGAACGCTCTTTCTTGAGGCTCTTTTCTGGCTGCCCTATCCTCGAAGATTTGTCATTTACAACTGACCTTTCCGAGGTTGAGTATAAATTATGTGTACCCATGCTGAAACGCTTAAGTTTCAGCGAAAATGTATATAATTTATGCAATTACAAACTTAAGATAAACGCCCCAGCTCTTGAGTACTTCAATTTTGAAGGTGATCTCCGAGACATCAAATTCCATGAAAAACTAGACAACCTAGTTTAGGCAAATGTCGAGTCGTATGTGTATGATATACACAAAGAATTTTATAGAGAATGGGTATTCAGGCTTTTTACTGCTCTGAATAACGTCAAATTTCTCTCATTTTCCCCTTACGGCACAGAGGTTAGATCCCCTTCATAATTGCTTCTTTTTTCTTTTCTTTTTTTCAATAAACCTATGATCTTTATTAGTTCAATTTCTTAGGACAATACGAGGTCATAGTCTCGCTTTTATGTTTTATCTATTTGATGTTATGTGATTTTAATCTCGAATGTAGTGGCACAACGTAGGAAATATTTATCCTTCCTCATTCCAAAATTTGGTCCAACTGGACTTTAATGTTACTGATTGTAACTGGCCAATGTTACAAGACTTGCTCCATAATGCTCCTAATCTAGAAACTCTTGTTGTTACTAAGGTTAGCTTGTTTAATTGAGGTATTTTTAGTTGATCTTTCATCTCCCCTAAACTTACACTTATGATCTGCTGTGTTTGTTGTCATCAAGAATATACTTATGATAAAAGCAACTTATGCTAGAAATACGAGGTCATAGTCTCGCTTTTATGTTTTATCTATTTGATGTTATGTGATTTTAATCTCGAATGCAGTGGCACAACGTAGGAAATATTTATCCTTCCTCATTCCAGAATTTGGTCCAACTGGACTTTAATGTTACTGATTGTAACTGGCCAATGTTACAAGACTTGCTCCAGAATGCTCCTAATCTAGAAACTCTTGTTGTTACTAAGGTTAGCTTGTTTAATTGAGGTATTTTTAGTTGATCTTTCATCTCCCCTAAACTTACACTTATGATCTGTTGTGTTTGTTGTCATCAAGAATATACTTATGATAAAAGCAACTTATGCTGGAAGGAGCCACAATATGATCGTGACTATCTGTCATCACATCTTACAAGTTTTTATTATGGAGGATTTGAAGGTTTGAAAGATGAAGAGGAATTTGTAAAATATATTCTAAAGGAGGCAAGAGTTTTGAAGACAGCAACAATTCAAGTTTATAGAGGAAAGTCGAAGGAAAATGTTCTTGAGAAACTTGCCCAATGAATGATCGTGGTCCAGAGTGATTTTCTCATACCCTTTCGTGGATTTCCCTTAGTACATACTCAGCATCTTCTGGATTAAGGCACTTTAAGTAAGGTTGTGAGAATCCGCTTTTGTAAAGTTCGTCATTCAAGATTGTAAATCTAGACGACCTAACTTTGACTTTCCTGGCTTCCACGAGATCTGCAGGGAGGTTACCATCCTTGACGTATGTTATTGGATCCATCCAGCTTTCTCCTAACTGGACGTAATTCACGTCTAACCCCTCAATGCTCAAAAGGTATTGCACCTCCATGTACAATCCAGGTCTTCGTTCATTAGTCTTCGACGATGCTAGCCTAACAACCTCGTCCGCTTCTGAATTTTCCTCCCAGGGTACCTGAGCAATCTTGACATCATCAAAGTTAGAAATTAACTGATTGGTCAATGCTAAGTACCTCTTCATCCTGTCCTCTTTAGCCTCATATTCATTGTTCATCTGCCATGTCACGAGCTTTGAATCAGAGTTCAGTTTCAAGTTTCTCACACCCAGGGCTTTTACAACTGCTGCGACTTAAATAATGCTCCCAAGTACAGGATTGTCGCGAAGTAATAACTCGGAAAATCCGAAGTCAAATCCACAAGGAAAAGGAAATTGATTACCAAACCACAAGAGAATAAAATTAAAATAATAAAGTTTAACTAAAGAGATTTTTGGTAGTTTGGTAAAGGTAATTTAAATTGAGTGAAAATAACAATATATTAAAGTGCTAAGATTTAGGGATCCACACACAACACATCTATTGGTAGTCTTAACAAAATTTATTTTATAACTCAACTAAAATTCATACGAAGGATGATTTTAGTTGGATGATTTAACAATAAAACCTCAAGAATTAATTGTCTAAGGTAGTTTCATACAATTGATTAATTTTAGACAAAACAAAACTAGTGAATTAGTTCGCAGGGAATACTAAGCATTTAATGTGCCCGGAGTCTATGATAAATCAAAGAATTATACAGAACTAAACACTTTTCTAGATGAGTAAAACAATCAAGAACATACAAACATAAGCAATAAAACCAATAAATAATTGTTAATAACATACCAATAAACGGTTGGTTTCACCCCTTGCCTTAGCAAGGTTTCTAATAAGCCATAACACAAATAAAACTCTAAAAACTGTAAAGAAACTTTACAAAAACCTAAATTATTTTCTACAGCAGCTCTTCACTGAATTTTGCCCTAAAGAGCCTATAAATAGGTCGAGGAATCCTATTACAAGTTGAATTCCCGTTTGGAGGAAATCCTAGGTTTTTAGGCTTCACTTAACCGACATTTTTAGCCCATTTAACTTCAGAATTTGGACTTTTCGTAAACTACAAAGTTGTATCCCTTTAAGTTATCTTTCCAACCCAACTTGAATCATCTCGATTGGACATCGGAGACGAAAGTTATGCTCCAAATACTAACTGGTGCATAGGCTGGAATTCTAATCCGAATTGGACTTGAATTAGGTGCAAATTTCCTTTGATTCCTTGCTCCAATTGGACTTGAATTTAATTTGGTTGGCCTTCTTTGACTTCATCATGGCCCTTGTAAAATTAAACTCCATTAGCTTTCTACTTTGCACAAATCCACTTATTTAATTTCATTATCCTAAAAAAGACAAATTCATGCATTAAAATTCAATTAAGCACAAAATTGATTATTTAGCATTATTCCAAAACCAATTATAAAATGCATGAATTAACTCAAAATAAGTATGATAATGCTTTCTAATAATGATATAAATGTGCAAAATTAAGCTATTATTAGCAACCTACAAGACTGTCAAGACTGCTTCATACTCTGCTTCATTATTCGTTACTAGGAATTGAAGTCGGACTCCATACTTGAGGGTGTATTTCTCAGGAGACAAGAGGATCACACCTACTCCACCTATGCCTGATGCTGATGAGCTGTCTATATACACTGTTCAGTAATCTAATTTTGGATCTTGATCAGCCACAGTAAATTCAACAACAAAGTCTGCCAGTGCCTGGGCTTTGATCGCTGTTCTGGGCCTATAATCAATGTCGAATTGGCTTAATTGTATTGCCCATTGGACCATTCTCCCTACTGCATCTGGCTTACCCACCACCTTTCGTAGAGACTGGTACGTCATGACTAAGATCGTGTGTGCTTGGAAGTAGGGATGGAGCTTTCTTGATGCAATGATTAAAGCAAAGACTAATTTTTCTATCTGGAAGTAGGGAAGGCCTGGCTCGTATAATAAACTGGCTTCCGAATCTGGAGCTCTTCATGGATCAATGCCGAGCTTATAGCCGTTTGAGAGACAACTAAGTACAGGAACAGATCTTCTCCTTCGATGGATAGACTTAGAAGTGGGGGTTTGGACAGGAAATCCTTGAGTACTTGGAAGGCTTCTTCACACTCATTTGTCCATTGGAAAGCCTGCTTTAATGTTTTAAAGAATGGGAGGCATTTATCTGTAATTTTGGAGACGAACATGTTCAAGGCTGCTATATGCCCCGTCAGTCTCTAAACCTCCTTCACACTCCTTGGGGATGTCATATCTAATATGGCTTTGACTTTCTCAGGGTTAGCTTCTATGCCTCGCTGTGAGACCATGAAGCCTAGAAACTTGCTTGATGAGACCCCAAATACACACTTTGCCGGGTTCAACCTCATTTGATACTTCCTCAATGTATCGAAAGTTTCTCTGAGGTCGTCCAAGTGTAATTCTGCTTTCCTGCTCTTTACAAGCATGTCGTCCACATAGACCTTTATATTTTGTCTGATCTGCCTGCTAAACATCTGATTCACTAACCTCTGGTAAGTAACCCCTATGTTCTTCAGACCAAATGGCATGACCCTGTAGTAATAAAAGCTGTTTTCTCCTGGTCCTCTTCATTCATGCGGATTTGGTTATAACTTGAGAATGCATCCATGAAGGTCAATAGCTCATGGCAAGCTGTTGAATCTACTAACTGATCGATCCTGGGAAGCGGAAAGCTGTCTTTTGGATAGGCACAATTGAGATCTATAAAGTCAACACACATGCGTCATTTCTCGTTGGACTTCTTCACCATAACGACGTTGGCCAACCATTCAAGGTAATAGACTTCTCTAATGAATCCAGCAGTCAAAAGCTTATCTACCTCTTCCACAATAGCTTTGATCCTCTTAAGAGTAGAAACTAGTTGTTTCTGTTAGACGGGCTTTCTGGTAGGATTAACATTCAACTTGTGCTCTATCACTTTGTTGTCTATACCTGGCATGTCTTCGTGAGTCTAGGCGAAGATATCCAGATTCTGCTTCAGGAACTCCACAATCTTGCCCTTCAGGTCTGAGTCAAGTCCTGCTCCCACCTTTGTTACTTTGGTAGCGACTCCTTCTACTAGGCTCACATCTTCCAGCTCCTGAGCAAGTTTCCTTGGTTCTTCTTCCACCATCCATGCATGGTTTTCTCTTGCAGCTAACATTGCTTGGTAACATTTTCTAGCTAAAAGCTGATCACCGCATATTTGCCCTATCTCGTTTGGGGTTAGGAAACTTCACTTTCAGGAAATAAGTCGAGGTCATAGCCTTGAGCCGATTTAGTGTAGGTTGTCCCAAGATGACATTATAGGACGATGGGCAATCGACGATTAAAAAATTGACCTGTTTTGTTACCCGAGCTGGATGTGTACCGACTGTGACTGACAACGTGATGATGCCTTTTAGATAAATTCAATCTCCACTGAAGCTAACCAATAGAGATTTGAAAGGTCTAAGCCTCTTTGAATCCAACCTCAATTGCTGGTAGGCTGTCATGTACATTATATCAACAGAGCTCCCGTTATCAACCAATACTCTCCTTGTGTTGAAACCTTCAATTTCCAGTACAATAACGAGTGGATCATCATGGGGTTGCTTAATCCCATTTGCATCCCATTCAGAGAACGTGATATCATCACTCTCTGATCGTTGATACTTTGGGGACGGATGCTTCATGTGAACACTGTTGATTTGCCTATAATAAGTCTCCTTCAAAGACTTGTACAACCCTCCTGATATGAGTCCCCCTGTTATCATTTGTATCTTGCCCACAACTTGCTTTGGATGATCTCGTCCGTGATCTTTGACATTGTCATAGGGGTTGTCATCAGCCCTTGCTCGGGGGTAGTGGTCCCTCTTAATGAACTTTTGGAGTCTTCCCCGTTGAATCAATTCTATTATCTGTTCTTTTAGATTGTGACATTTATCAATTTAATGGCCGCGATTCTTATGAAAACGACAGTACTTCTTCGGGTCACACTTCCTAGAGGACATGTTTAACGGCTTGGGCCATTTTAGCCCTAGTTCATCCTTAATCTGCATCAGGATTTTATCTGCAGGCATCACTAACGGGATGAAGTTCATCTTCTTCTTTGGAGTGTCAAAACTACTCTTGTTGGTTTTAGTCTCCGAATATGAATCCTTACAATCTTTCTTCTTACCATGAGAATCACCAGGTTCTTCCTTCTTCCATTTTCTTATTAGTACGGGCGTCTTCTCCGTTCATATACTTCTGGGCTTTGAACAGGAGATCCATCATAGAGGTTGGTGGTGTCTTCTTTCCCAATGAAAAGATGAGATCAGGGTTATTAAGACCAGCCTGAAAGGTCGTCATTATCACCTGGTCGTCAGCTTCGTTAATCTCCAACACGGCCTTGTTGAAACGTTTTACATAGTCCCTCAGGCTTTCCCCTTCATGCTGCCTTACTATTAACAAGTAAAAGGTTGGCCTCTTGTGACGCTGTCCTCCAATGAAATGACGAACAAACGAGTCGCTAAGTTGTTCAAAATTTGCTATGGAAGATACTGGCAACTTACTAAACCACACCCTAGCAGCCCCTCTGAGGGTGGCAGGGAAATATCTGTAGATAACTTCAACCGAAGTCTATTGGAGGTTCAGGATAGTCTTGAAGGCCCCTATGTGGTTAAAAGGGTCATTCGTGCCATCATAGAACTCCAGTTGCGGCAAACGAAACTTTAGAGGCAAAGGGCCCTCCAAAACACTGGCTGTGAAAGGTAAATCTGTTCGTTTGATCATGCCATTAAGTTTCATCGTCGTCTTCCCTTTCATTGCATTCTTCACTTCGTCAAGTTCCCTTCTTAAGCTTTTCATCATGTAATCGTTGTCATGCATGGACTACCTTGTGTATTCAGTTGCATCTTTTCCCTTACTGTTTTCAGGGCTACTAGCCTCCTTGTCATGTCTGCTACGGCTACATC
The DNA here is from genome assembly GCF_932294415.1 of Quercus robur. Taxonomy (NCBI): domain Eukaryota; kingdom Viridiplantae; phylum Streptophyta; class Magnoliopsida; order Fagales; family Fagaceae; genus Quercus; species Quercus robur. The sequence continues at coordinate 21,765,685 of NC_065541.1, forward strand.
GATGATGCGAGGCGTTGCTGCCCTCAGGATGGGCTCGACGCTTCAATTCTTCATTCTGCTTCATTAGCTCTAGTACATTCGCTGTTAGAGCTTGGATCTATTAAGCCATCACCACAGGATCTGGGGGTGGTGCTAGTGCAGAGTCCATCAAGTGATAGGAGCTTTATTGGTAAGAGCACGATGGTTTGAGAAAGGATTAACTCGTCAATCCCCACAGACAGCACCAAACTGATGAATTCGAAACTTGACCTCGTCAGTATGCTCCTCGTCAATATCGATGGACGATCTCTGGTACTTGTTGTTAAGAAAAGAAAGGCAAAGGAGGTTTTAACTAGCATGATGCCGGCTGAGGATACTTCGATGCTAAAGTCAACTTATCAGTTCTCAAAAGAAGTTTCTCACAATTCTCTCTAATATTTCATGTGTCCTTTACTTGAGTTCCATTTCCCTTTTTATAGTTTGCTTTAGGTCGGTGTAGTTATGTCTGTTAATGCTGTTCTGAGCGTTTTTCTCTTGAGAGGAATGCGACATTAATTGACAATGATGATTCCATTTTAGTTGTAACGGATGACCGTTGAGCCATTACTGCTCTTGTAATTGTTCTGGCGCAATCATTGCTTATTAGCTGTTCTAATTGCATTTATTTGCACCTTCAATGAGTGCTGGCCTAGCTGTCCTCAAAGGATGATGTATAATGACAAGATTTTACGTTTACTTTCGTCCCCGACTTGAGTGTGGCTAAGATCGTCTTTCATCTAGACGATCTTATCTTGATACTCGTCACTAGGTATCAAAATATAGTGAGGGAAATAGAGCAAAGAAAGATAGGGAGAAAAGACAGAAATTCTACAAAAGCTGTGTAAAAACCAATGTTTTCCCAAAAAAAAAAGCAATACAATCTTTTACGAGGATAATGACACCAAGTCCCTCATCCCATAGTGGTTTTTCACCCTAAATCTTGGGGTTTTCCACATAACTCTCTTGTCATCTCCAATCTTTCCATTCACTGCCTTTTTATCCCTTTTTGTAGCCCACAAAATCACTATTTTTAGTATATAACAAAGATAATGTTTAAATGTACTCTTAAGACTTAGAAAATACAAGCTTTCATCTTTTTTAAACTTAGCTTGCACGTACACTTTTCAAAACATTCATATCAGATTATTTATTTTACACTTCATTTCATTAAAATGTCAAATTTTCTTGATTTTTTAAAATTATTTCTCTTACTTCACACACAACAACCATCATCAACTCACATCCTTCATCCTCAAGATATACAAAGAAAGAATAAACAACTAAATACACAATTAGAGCACTCATATTAGTGGGTGCATTATAGAAAAAGTTATGAAATTTACACAATATTACTCAAAACTCACCCACATCAAACCGTGTATTGCTTGTGTAAATATGCAAGCTAGCTATATTAACCGTGTAAATATATAGTTTTGTATTTTAATTTTTTATTATATTTTCTCTCCCCTTTCTCATCATCTTCTGTCTCTTCCTCTAACTCTATTCTTTGACTATCTCTTCTTGAATCCTAGCATCTCTACAAATTCATTAAAATCATCCTAAATTTAGATCTAAACTCATTAAACCCACATACAAAAATTTAGATCCCAAACTCATCAAACATATATGAATCGTTATACCTATTATACAAAAAAAAAAAAAAAAAAAAAAACATCAAACCCACATACAAAAAAATATGAATCATCAAACCCATATTGTAAAATAGAAAAAAGTAAGTTATTATGATAAAATAGACGGAAAATTTTGCAGAGATTGATGCAATTGCTCTATAGTAATCATGTAAATTTATATAATTATACATTGATTGATGTGAGTAATTTTTAAGGAAAATTATGTAAATTTTACACATTTTTCTATTATACACGGACTGGTGTGATTGCTTTGTATAATCATTAGTCCATAAGCACTCACATCAGTTCTTTTAAATTTTTTGTCTATTTTACACGAAAAAACCTACTTTTTCTATTTTACATATCCACTTTTATAAAACACCCACATCAGTTTATCTATTCTACACATTTATTTAATAAAATATTCATTATTTTACAATTTTTTATTATTCACTCCCTCACTGCCCCTCTCTCTCATAGACCCACAGCCACCATCACCACCCAGCCACCATCACCACCATCATCAGAAACCAAAAGCCATTAAATCAGAAACCGATCTCCAGACACGCCGATCAAAACTCCATCAGAACCAAGGATGACGATTTCGTACCGTACTGGCCGGTACCGTCGGAATATTCCGTTCTGGCACCTGAACCGGTACAGAAACAAGGCTGATTCGTACCGCCCAAAATACCGGGGTGTACCGGCTTGTTTTGGCTATTTCGGCGAATTTCGGAGCTTTTCGGGCGGTATTTTCGTTTCGGACCGGTACAAATATAACTGGGTATTTTTTAAAAAACTTGATACTTACAGCAACTAGTGACCATCATTGAAGCATCAACTTGCTAGATCATTAACAACATCATCTTCTTCTTCGTTTTAGCCACTTAGATCTTCTTTTTAGCCATTGTAATCACTCCCTTCTTCATCTGCTCTCCCCCTGCTTCGTTTGCTCAGCTTGTTGAAATTCTTTCTCTACTTTTTTGAGAAGCTTTCTCTGCTTGGGGGAGAGCAGATGTAAAATTTAAAAGCAAATAAAATAAGAGGCTGCTGTACCTATTTCGCTTGGTTTCTCCGCCAAAAGCATAAAAGCCTCTTATTTTATTTGCTTTTCCCAAAGCCACGTGACTCTCCATGGTTCTTATCTCTGGCTTATTTTGCTCTTTCAAATTTCAATTACTTTTTATTTTTTATTTAGTCAATTGCTTAGATGGGCAAGTGTCAACTTCTAGACTTCTAGTGGCATGGAGTTTAGTTTAACTGATTACATGGGTCATAAATAAAAATTTAATTATTCTTTAAATGTATTAACAAATTCTTTTAAGTCCTAAAGAACATAGAAGGGATAAGTTCTAAGAGAATTATTATTATTATTATTATTATTATTATATAAAATAACGGTAAATCCGAAACGGTACACCGGTATTGACCGGTATCCGAAATATATCATACCGGTGATCAAACCGGTACAGTCTCCGGTACGGTATTCACTTCCTTGATCAGAACCCACCCGATCTCCACCCAAAATCAAAGAAAAATCAACATCAGATCAATCAATACCGATCAACTCACACAAAGAAAATCAACACCGATCAAAACGCCATCGTCTCCATGCCTCCACGCCTCCACACCTCCACACATACCCAGATCAACCCACAACCCAAATCAACCCAAACCAAGCAAACCAACACAAACCAAGACCAACCCACACTATAAACTCAGATTAAACCACCATCGAGACCTCCCCACGTCGCCGCCATCGATCATCGACCCAAACCCACACTGCCACCATTGAGACCACGCCACACGCCACGTGTCGATCTCGCCACGCTTTGACCCATAGCACCGATCTCGCCACGCTATGAACTTTGGTGGCATGCTTTGAACGAGAGAGAGAGAGAGAGATGTGAGAGAGGGAGAGAGAACTGAGGATGAAGGGATGGAGTGGGTTTTTTGTGAGAGAAAGAGAGAGCACACAGCGCCTGAGATAGAGGGAGGTGAGAGTCAAGTAGCTAAGGAGAGAGAAAAAATTATTAAAAAACTAAATACACATGCTACAGTGCTCGTGTAAATTTACACAGGTACTATAGTTAGTTGATAATTTTACAAAAGTTTACACACTTTTAAACGGAATGATGTGGAGTGTTTTTTAGTTCAAAATGTATAAAAGTTGTCAAAATATGTATTTTATACATTTATAAAAGAGTTGATATGAATGCTCTAACTCCCTATATTTCAAATTCTAAAATCCAAAATTCCAAATCCAAAGCGACAGCAACCATAAATAAGAAAAAATAAACAAAAAAACTGAAAATGTCAAAAAACTTGTGGTAGTTGGTGGTGGATGTACCGGTGGCATAGCCGCATAGGAATGACTCTCTCTCTCTCTCTCTTAAAAAAAAGAAAAAAAAGGAAAAAGAAACTGTAACTCCAGCATTCCAACCATTAGCTTCAGCAAACCCTAAACCTTTGACCTCTTTGATGGCCGAATCGTCCACTCAATCAAATTCAAAACGCCAGACACTCTCTCCCGGAAAAGATGCAGTGGTCGACAGGATTAGTAGTCTACCGGAATCTCTTCTCTGCCACATTCTCTCCTTCCTTCCAACCAAAGAGTCAGTCGCCACTAGCATTTTGTCAACCAGGTGGAAGCTCCTTTGGACTCTCGTCCCAAAGCTAGACCTCGACAGTGATACTATTACCACTTCGGAGCTTTCAGCTGATTATGATGATGATGATGAAGATGACGAACGTGAGATCATGTTTGCACATATTGTGTCAAGCGTTTTGGCTCAACAAGAATGTGGAGAGCTCCAAACTTTTCGGCTTCAATGGAAATTTGGGTGGGACGGTTCCCATCTCGACGCATGGCTTGGCTCTGCTGCTGCTCGTAAAGTCAAAGAACTTGATCTCGACATTTTTACTGATAGGGAGGAAAATCTGAATTTGCCTCCAAGCTTTTTCTCTTGCAGGACATTAGTGGTTCTGAAATTAACTGGTACTATTGATATTGATATTGATGTTGATACCCCTTCATTATCGTTTTATTTCCCGAGCCTAAAGATCCTGCATTTAGTACGTATTTTGTTGCCGAGTATCATTAATTCACAAGAACACTCTTTCTTGAAACTCCTTTCTGGCTGCCCTGTCCTCGAAGATTTGTCATTTACAACTGACCATTTTGAGGGTGAGTATAAATTATGTGTACCCACGCTGAAACGCTTAAGTATCAGCGGTATTAATGACTCTGATTATGAACTCGAGATAAACGCCCCAGCTCTTGAGTACTTTGATTTCGATGGTGATCTACGCTACATCAAATTCTATGAAAAACCAAACAACCTAGTTCAGGCGGATGTCTGTACTTATAGATTTGACGATGACTATACTTCTATATTTGACGATGTCTATACTTCTATATTTGACTATGAAACTGAAGAATTTTACAGGACATGGGTGTTCAATATTTTTGCTGCACTGAATAACGTCAAATTCCTCTCATTTTCTTCAAGTGGCACGGAGGTTAGATCCCCTTCATAAGTGCTTTATTTATTTTTCAATAAACCTATGATCTTTAGTTCAATTTCTTAGAACAATACGAGGTTATAGTCTCGCTTTTATGTTCTATCAAGTTGATGTTGATGTGATTTTAATCTCGCATGCAGTGGCACAACTTGGGAAATATTTACCCTTCCTCATTCCAGAATTTGGTGGAACTAAAATTTAAAGTGAATGGTTGTAGCTGGAATGTGCTACAATACTTACTCCAAAAAGCTCCTAATCTAGAAACTCTTGTTATTACTAGGGTTAGTTGATTTAATAGAAGTATTTCTGTTGATCATTCATCTTCCCTAAACTTACACTTATGATCTGCTGTGTTTGTTGTCATCAGGGTTCTGATTTCGTTGAAAGCAACTTATATTGGAAGGAGCCACAATATGATCCTGCTAATCTGTCATCACTCACAAGTTTTTATTACAGAGGATTTAAAGGTTTGAACGATGAAGTGGAACTTGTGAAATATGTTCTAAAGGAGGCAAGAGTTTTGAAGACAGCAACATTTCAAGTTTCTAGTGGAGAGTCGAAGGAAAGTGTTCTTGAGAAACTATCAATGTTCCCGAGGTGCTCAACAACATGTCTACTTAGAGTTGAATGAGGTATACTTCTTTAACTGGTACTCTGCAACTAATTCCAAAGGCAATGATACAAATATTTTCTTTTTATTGTAGACCCTCTGCTGGTGGTATGCTCTTATTAATCTTTTTTATTTTTTATTTTTTAAATTTTCATGTTTTTCCCTCCTTTAAATTGATTGAGAGAGAGAGAGAGAGAGAGATGATCAATTATCCAATGTTCTCTGACCTCCTTGCAGTAGAAATTGTTTTTTGTGATAACCATTTTGCAAGACATCCATTTGACCTTCGTAAGTGTTGTTTGTTTTTGAATTAGACTAAAACTTTGATAGAGAAATGTTCATAAGTGAGCTTTTGTTAGCTCTTTATAGTTTATGTGCCTGAATTTTTTGATTCTAGGCTTACTCCTTCTGTTGGGTAACTAGCGACAATTGAAATAATAAAACAGTTGAATGTAACTCTTGAAAGTATTATATGTGGATGAAAGATTTAGAATGTTTGATTTACTCTTTCACAAGCTTACTTTTTACCAAATCATTTTTGCTGCTACATATCTCACACATTTTGCTTTCGCATAACAGGTCAGTGTATGGCTACATCTACATGGCACCTCCTTTCATGCCTATTTGCCCAGTTTTGTTTGCCTTATGTAAGTAAGCACAACTGCAGTACCCAATATACTTCCATTAGGGTGAGATATACTAAGATGCACTTCTTATTGTAGAAAAAAAAATGATAAAGTAAGATCTCAAAAGTAAATGCCTTAGGAAGGTTTTGGCTTACTAATGGTAGTATTTATTAAATAGTTGTGTAAGTCCTTTGTCTTTTAATTGTGTTATTGATTCTTGGGGGAAATGTGTTGATGATCCATGTTTAGTTTATCATCCATAAAAATGGTATTTGTTACTCTGAGAACCTGGTTGTGGTCTGTACATAACACCCTTATCTTGAATGTGTTTGGCTTTTGATTAAGAAGCTACTATAACAAAAAAAATTAGATGGTTCTAATGTGAAATGAGTCTGCCATCGTGATATGTTTGATAGTTGATGCAGAACCTGTTAGTTCTTCTATAGTTCTATTGCATGACTGGAAGAGGGGATGCAAATACTGTCAACAAGTGTGTTCCTACAAGTACGCATCTGCTGCAACTCACACTATATATAAGAATGCATCACATCACTTCCATTAGATATTGGCTAAACTAATTGTTGATCGACATCTAAAAATACTATTAATCTTTTATCATCAGCTGCTCTACTCACCTGCATTGGTGCTTCTTGTTGAGACTATAAATCTTTTTTTGTTTTTTGATAAGTAACTATAAATCTTTTATCATTAGCTGCTCTACTCATCTGCATTGGTGCTTCTTGTTAAGCCCTTCTCCATCTTAACTTTTTACTCGTGAGGTTTCAACATTGGACTGGCGTAGCATGGGCAACTTACAATTAACTTGTCTGAGGTACAGTTTCATTGCAATATTATGACCAGATGGCATGTGAAAAAACTATTCATCTAATCTGCTCTTAAGATGGTTTCTGAGATGGATACCTTTTGACTTTAGCTTTTCCAATCCTTTCCTTTTGCATTTTCTTCCTCATCTGTATAGCTTTGGCTTCTTCTACCACCTTCTTTTCGTCAAGTCTTACCTTATTTTTACTCTGCATGACATTGTTCACCTACTTTTTATAGTTTTTAGTCTTGTTAAGCTGATGGTGGCATTAGTTGTGAGGAAGGAAAAGAAGAAAAAAGGTGGTTTTCTGAAGGTTTTGCTTATGCTTCAGTTGACATACTGAATAGAGAGAACAAAATATCTTGTAATGTCCCACCCCTATTCTGCACTTGAGTTAATTTAGGATTTTTAATGTTAAATTTCTAGTTATTTTCTAAACTGATAGTTCTGGAAGAAGAACTATAATGCTAATGGCTTCCTGCTGCCACACAATTTACATAAAGTTGCACTGGCCTTGATGTGGTCTGGAATTGCACCTTTAAGGTAATGTAATAGCTAGATTTGGAAAGTTAGAAAAAGAAATGCTGAGATAGATTTTGTTTTGTGATGATGGGTGTGACCTTTATAAAAGCCTAAGTCAGAGTTTTGCTCTCTACCTTTCATTGATATTTTACTTTCTAGATCTCTGTGATAATTGCAAAGGTGGGGATTGGAATTCCCCTTATGAATTGTTAGTGGAAAAAAATTGTACAATGACCTTGTTTCCATTTTTATTTTATTTGTCGAGTTACACTATATGGCTTCGTGGAACTTCAATCCCTTTGAATGGGTAGTCTACTGAGCATGTTTGGTTCATTGCGAAAATATCTAATCTCTTAGCTCATTTTATTAACTTAAAGAATCTTAGGAGTTTTATAATCATGCTCCTCCCATTGTCATGCCTTCCACATGCTCTCTTGAGAAGGGCTCTACTGCTAATATTGAAAACCAAATCCACTTGGTGTGAGCTTGAAGTAAAAAACCAGTTCTTAGGTATTTAGAATTTAGCAGCCTCACCGAAGGTCTATTTTCAATGCATAATTACTCTATCCGTAGTTTGCTACAAAAGCATTGTTGAAATTCTCAACATTTGTAAAATTGTGCCCTCGTAACACTTTTGGCTTACAAATGGACTCCCACTTTCTTAGACATGTTAATTTTGAGCCCTTTGAGGCTTCCCACCAAAAATTATTTAAAATAGGATGCACCTTTGAGCAAGTGGCCTTTGGAGCCTGGACTCTTGATATGGCATACAAAGGGATAGAAGAGGCTATACCTATCAATTCTTTTTGGAAGGAAAACATATGAATCAGAAACTAACTAGAAATTAAGTGAAATTTAGTTTAGTACTTTGTGATTAATGTTTAGTTTCTGAAATCATGTGTACATGCAAAATGGGCCTTGGGAAACCATGTAGGTAGGTTGTTTGTTAAATAGTTGTCAGCCCTTTGTTTCACGATTCCTTGGGGGGAGGGTGGGGTTGGGGGAGAAGTTTATTCATGTTTACAGAATTTATTTAGCAGTCCTGTTGACCCAGTTTTGGTCTCTACAGACATTCGTATATGTTTCCATATTTAATTGTAAACTTGGTGCACTCGTAAAAGTGATTTAGATACTACCATCGAGCGAAGAAGTGCGTTTGGGCAATCAGATGAGCTTAGCTACCTTGTGGTTCCCATACACATCATATTAATAATTTTATACGAGTAAAAAGAAAAAGCTGGATTTTTTGAGCGTCATGGCTTGTTTAGTTCAGTAACATTGTTAAACACAATACTGAAAGAAGTGTCATATTGCTAGAAATAGAGAGTATATGACAATAATGTTAACTAGTGGAATATTGAGAACATATTGAATAACAATTCGAAATAAAAGCGGTAATTAGTAGCCAACATTGGAAAATGAGGAAGCAGTCCTGTCTTTGTAACTACTAGTCACATTTTAAGTAACAACTACATTGGCATAGCCATCTCTGACTGTCTAGACTTGGTAGCCAAAGGGCGGGTTTTCTCTAAGAAATTCTATTATTAGCCAAAACACAAGTGTTGCGGCATGCCATTTCCTTCGTGTATTTCTCTAATTGGTCTAGAGCAGTTGCTGTCTCCATGTTGTTTATGGAAAATTTTGTTGAAGTTTCTCTATTTCTTTTTAGGATTATTATATGATCAGAAAAGTGTTTCTATGCCTCCACTCAATGGGTTTGTGACAAGAAAACTGCATATAATAATGCACATTAATTATGTTTATTGTTTAAGGCAAATACCTTCAATTTAAAGGAACTCAAGATTGGATATTGTTGAGGTTTTTCCTTTTGGTTCATATCAACATGGTGGCTGCTTATTTTGTTCCCTAATGACTTTAGGGAGCCACATCATCACAACAGAAGAAAAATGGGTTATAAAATATGTTCTACCAAGTCAGTTGTACAATAGTTTTGTACAACTAATTAACATGTCAGTTCAAATACATAAAATCATAAGTATTTTTGTTTGAACAAAATTTGCAAAGCTTACATAATAATTACTTGGTAAATTTATAGGACAAAATACATTTTTCTACAATAATCTCTTATTTGATTTACAATTTCTTTCAAACTTCTGAAATGCATAACTAACTCCCTAATTTGAGAAAATTGTTACAATGTTCATCCTGTCATCTAAATTGGGGGTTAAGTTGGATGAAAAATAGCACACATGCAAATCATGTGGTATTTGTGCAAACGAATGGTATTTAAGTAATTTTATATCAATATGAAATTACAATAATGCCGTTAGTTCTCTTTTCCTATCACCACGCTTTCCCTTCTTCCTCACTACCCAACATTCATCTCTTGTTAGTTTTGTAGCTGTTACTCTTAAGAAACAAAAACCTAAAATATAAAATTAAATAAAACTTAAAATAAAAAATAAAAAATAAAACTTAGATTGACATTGCCAATTGCCAATTTATTTCTTGAAGATCCAACCTCAATTTTAATGAGTTTAAATAATTAAATTGTTAGGATTTAAATCAAATACAATTTCAAACAAAAGCCCAAGGCAACATTTGGATTTGGAGTTGAATTTGAAATCCATGGATTTAAAATGCCTTGATTTTGAAATTCTTTGTTTGGATTTTTTTTTTAAATGAAGGATTTAAAATTCATCATTTGAGATTTTATTGTTTAGATACCTAAATTTGGATTTGGATTTGAATTTGGACTTAAGATCAATAAAATATATTTTTTAATTATTATTTTTCTTAATCATTCTACATTTCAATTTTAAATACATGAAGTAATATTGATAATCCAATTGACAAGATGATGACTAAAAATTTTTAGTCATAGCCAACTAAAAAAATATCTTACCAACTATTGACAACTAAAATGTTTTATGTCAACTAGAGAGGACACCCAAATGCATGTTTTTTTTTTTTTTTTTTAAACAACATTCAAAATCTCAAACTAAAAAATTATTCTAAAGTTATTAACAACTAAAAAGTTATATATCAAGAGAGACAGATTAAATACCCAAAATGTGTCTTTCACACAACTTCCAAAATAAAAAATTAATGAGTACTAAGCAGAAGTCATATCCAATCCTTTTTATCACCATCATTTGAAAGAATTTTCAAAAACTTAATGTAACTTTTCAACTATTTTGAATATTTCAAGCCGCATGAGTGCAGGCACTTTTGAAACCATTGCATGTATCTCTTCACCAGAAGGTTGTGGTTGCTTTTGATTTTTCTTTGCTATGAAGTACTCATTTACAGATGAGCAATACTCTTTAAGAGAAGAACCAATTTTTAACAACTTCAACGAGTGGATCTTTCCTACTCCTTTTTCTTTGGTGAGGCTCAGTTGCAGAACTTGTTGATACAAAATGCTGATGTGGTTGTTGTGTAATGGGAGAATTCACCTCATTTTCTCCTTCCTCAACCATAACTTCAACTGCTTCGTTCATATGTTATACACCAATGGCAGTAGTTCTATCCCTCCCACACAAGATCTCAATGTCCTCCTAATTGTCAATAACTTTGTTTTTATAAGCACCCACTTTTGAATTATTCTAAAGAAGTAAAAAAAAAAAAAAAAAGATTAGCAGATTATTTTGCATAGTCTAAGCAAATTAGTTTAGTGAATGAAGCAATCTAAGCAAATAATCTTGTCATGTTTGATTATAATTCCCAAGTCCTATTCAGTTTTCAAAGCCTGTCATACAAATAGGAAAAATCAAAGCAACTTAAAAAAATTACAAAGCATTCTCATATTGCTATGAAGAATGCAATGTGTGTGTGTGTGTGTGTGTGTGAGAGAGAGAGAGAGAGAGAGAGAGAGAGAGAGGACATGCCATTAATTGCATTGTAGTTAGTAACTTCATAATCATTCAGTTAATCTTGACATCCAAAATCTCTTTCAATCACAAACATGAAATCACTCCAGCAACCAACAATAAATCCATAAACAAAACTTCCTCTCTAAGAAAAAATGAAAAAAGAAAATTAGAAGAAAGACTTGAACTGAAGTGGCAAAGCACCACCATGAACTATTTTTTTATAATTTAATTTTTTGTTCTCTATTTTTATGGATGAAGGGGGAATAGAAAATGGATGGAAAAACTAGAAAAGAAGCTACTCCTACTCACTGTAATTCTAATTGGCATGCCTTGCCAATGGAAATTGTTTCTGCCAAATATTCCAACTACCTCAAGTAAAACAAGCTATAAGACCCACTTTTACAAAACCAAATAAATAGTGCCTAAAAATATATAGTAATTAAATTTCACTAATACATTTACTGTCCATTGCAAAAGGGTACACTAATTGTCTAATTGATCAACCATATAACATAACAACCATATAACATAATGTTCCATAAACAACTTTTATTATTTCTAATTTTTTAGAATACAGAAGAGAATAGACTAAATCTTTGTTAAAATATGTGATGAACGTATTTAAGAGAAAAAAGTCATAAGGGATCCTACCTTAATGTAAGCATCCCACACATGGTGATTATCCGCTATGACAACAACCTTTTCCTTTGCTTCATCCCAAACAAGCCCGCTTTGATTTTTTATATTAGTAATCATAGCAAAATGTTGCTTCCACGCCTTTAGTCTATTTTAAACACTGTCCTTTGTCAAATTGAGAATCTATTGAGCATTTACGTACTCCACAGCAACTTGGTATGCCACCTCTTTCCAGTACCCATCCTCCCTATTTCCTTGAGCTAATTGATCATATAAAATATTTGCTGATGCTTTGTCCATTTCCGTATCCGTATTCCATTGAATATATTGTCTTGAATGTGATTGTGATTGAGATTGAGATTGTGATCTGGACGGTTGCGTATCATTTCTTCCCATTTCTATTATCTTTTCAAATTTGGTATTTGGACCTTGGTATCAAATCTGTCAACATCCTAAAAAATGTTAGATTAGCAACAAGAAGAGAAAAAGACACAATATAACCAAAAAAAAAAAAAAGAAACCCACATAAAACTCTAGAGCCTTTATGATTCAAATTTAGTAGAAAGAGAGAAATAGAGAGGATAAAGAGGAAGAAAAGAGTTGAGAGAGACAAACCTTGCTGCAAGAAAGAGAGAAAGAAGAAAAGCTTGGGTGAGGAAGAGAGAGCATGACAGAGTTTCTAGAGCCGATGAAGAATTGAGAAGAGAGCACGAGCGTGAGGGCGAGGGATTTCTAAATTCTTGGGTTTGTGAGGGGATTTCATATCCATGGATTCAAACCACTGAAATCCAAGATGGATTTGGGTCAAATCCAAATCATTTCTTTTAACTTACCCTAACAAAGGATTTAGATATGGGCCCCTCAAATCCAAATCCAAATCCAAATCCATGCCATCCAAACAGACCACCAAGGAATTTGGATTTTTTTTTTTTTTTGAAAGCAAAGGAATTTGGAATTTAAAATCAGATTACACGTTGATTTTTGAGAGATTGAACTTTTGTTCTCCTATAGTTGTCCTGTCTATGTTCTCCTTTAAAAGTCAATTCATCTAATTTATGGTTGGCTATTTTTTATTTATTTTAAATTAAAAAAAAAAAAAACCTTGTGCTATTTGGTGGTGGGCCTAGGAATGAGTATGATGAAGCTCGAAACTCAATCATTAAAATAAGTTACTTCAGTTTCTCAAAAAAAAAAAAAAGTTTTTGTTTGTTTGTTTTTTATATTGATCTTTAGGTATAGGGTTTAGAAGAGAAGGGTCATGGATGGTTGATTTGAAGGGCTAAGTTGATGAAATCATTGGGTTCAGAGAGGGGCAACGACCCAACAATACACAATCTGAACCTTCTTTCTGATAACTGTTAAGAGCATTCTCATCAAGGATCTCAAAAAATTTAGCATTTAGCATCTCAAAAAGCCACTTTACTTATTTTAACACCTCATTTTACAATACACCAAACATCAAAAATTCTATTTTTTTTACCACTTTATTTAAATATTCTTTTATTATTATTTTTTATTGTTCATTATATATTTCTTTCTCTCTGTTCCTTTCTGTCACTCTCAACCAAGCAAACTCACACTCACCTTCTCCACCCAGCAAACACATACCCACCCTATCCACCACCACCAAAAAAAAAAAAAAAAAACACCAGCCACCCATACCCACCCGTCTATCCAACAAACTCACACACTTCCATCTCAAACTAGCAAACCCATATCCATCTTAGCCACCATCACTAGAGAGAGAGAGAGAGAGAGAGAGAGAGAGAGAGAGAGAGAGAGAGAGAGAGAGAGAGAGAGAGAGAGAGAGAGAGAGAGAGAGAGAGAGAGAGAGAGAGAGAGAGAGAGAGAGAGAGAGAGAGAGAGAGAGAGAGAGAGAAAAAAAAAAACAAAACACACACACACACACACACCCTAGCCTAGAAAAACCCACAGAGACCCACATAGATTCACCACAAAACCTAGAAAAACAACAGCATCCACAAAACCCAAAATTGATGACCCACAGAGATTCAAATCAATGATCCATGGAGACCCACAAAGATTCACCACAAAACCCAAAAAAAACAACATCCACCATCGGAGATTCGAAGACAACACCACAAAACCCAAAATCTTCGGTTTTGAGATGAGAATATGGGTTTCAAGACTAGGTTTTTGGGTTCGGTTAGGGAGAGAAGAGAGGGTTCGGTTAGAGGAAGAAGATAAGTAGTTGAGTTTGTGATTATGGGTTTAGTCAGAGGAAGAAGAGAAGAGGCTGTGTTTGTGATGATGGGATCGGTTAGAGGGAGTAATGAAGTGCAGATGGGTTTGGTGGTGTGGGTTGAGGGAAGGGAAGCGCGGCTTAGGTTGAGGGAAAATGACTATGAAGCACAGGTGCGTTTCGGGACTTGGGTGTGGGTGCGGGTGCGGGACTCGGTAATTTTTAAAAAAGTAGGATGCAGGTGCGGCGGGACTCGGCGATTAAAAAATTATTAAAAATATTTTTATTTATATTTTCTATATATTTTTACTATTAAAATATTCTTAAAAAACACATTAATATACTTGATTCACAAAACAAAGAAAGAAGAAGGCAAGAAACACATCTGAGGTCAGAATTTTGGCTGCTCCGGTGAGTTTCAAGGCTGATTTCGGCCTGCTTCGGCCGTATCGGTCGCTGGCCGATACGACTCGATATGGCCGATACGGCTCGATTCTAGCCGAATCAACCCAGTTCGGCGCGAATCGAAGCCGGTTCGACGCGAATCGAAGCCGATTCGACGTGAATCGAGCCGATTCGGTGCGAATCGAGCCGAGTTGGCGTGGATCCGAAAAAAAAAAAAAAAAAAAAAAAAAAAAAAAAAAAAAAAAAAAAAAACTCAGACGCGGCACCGACGCGCGGTCAACCGTGTCGGACTCGAGTGCGCCACCCTCCCAGCTGCGTCCATGCATTCTAGGAAAATGAAGAAAATAAAAAAAAACATAAAGGAGGTAGAGGTGTAGGCATGGGAGAAGAGAGAACCAGAAAAAAAAAAAAAAAATGAGGGAAAAGATGGAGATAGACGTGAAAAGGTGGAGTATGTGAGAGGAAAAGTGAAAAGGGGACACGTGTTTTATTAAACAAGTATTTTTTTTAACATCTTGCTATAGTGGGGCCGTGGGTTGCTAGAGATAGCAACCCATTGTACGTGGCACCGACGCGCGGTCAACCGCGTTGGACGTCGCGTCCCACATCGCGCCGCGTCGAACTCGGGTGTGTCATCCTCCCAATCGCGTTCGTGCATTCTAGGAAAATGAAGAAAATAAAAAAACATAAAGGAGGTAGAGGTGTAGGCATGGGAGAAGAGAGAATCAGGGAAAAAAAAATTAAAAAAAAGATGGAGATAGACGTGCAAAGGTGGAGTATGTGAGAGGAAAAGTGAAAAGGGGACACGTGTTTTATTAAACAAGTATTTTTTTTAACATCTTGTTACAATGGGGCCGGGGGTTGCTAGAGATAATAACCCACTGTAGCTAGATATCAAAAGTCATTTAGCATTCTTGATGGAGTGTGCTTTTTACAAATTTAATGTTAAAATTGAGTATTTATAGCATTTAGCATTCTTTATTAAAATTCTCCGAGTGTGAAGAAGAAGAAGAAGAAGAAGAGAAGGAGAAGCAAAGCCCTTAAAAAAAAAAAAAAAAATTACTTCAACTTTACTGAAAAATCCATCTCTCTCAAAAAAAGAAAAAATTAGAAAAAAGAAACTGTAACTCCATCATTCCAAGTTCCAACCATTAGCTTCAGCAAACCCTATTCACCTCGTTGATGGCCGAATCAAAACGCCAGACACTTTCTCCCGGAAAAGATGGAGTGGTCGACAGGATCAGTAATCTACCGGAATCTCTTCTCTGCCACATCCTCTCCTTCCTTCCAACCAAAGACTCAATCGCCACAAGCATTTTGTCAACCAGGTGGAAGCTCCTTTGGACTCTCGTCCCAAAGCTAGACCTCGACAGTGATACGATTAACACTTCGGAGCTTTCAGCTGCTGCTGCTGCTGATGATGATGATGATGATGAAGATGATGAACGTGAGATCATGTTTGCACATATTGTGTCAAGCGTTTTGGCTCAACAAGAATGTGGAGAGCTCCAAACTTTTCGGCTTCAATGGAAATTTGGGTGGGACGGTTCCCATCTCGACGCATGGCTTCGCACTGCTGCTGCTCGTAAAGTCAAAGAACTTGATCTTGACATTTTTATGCACGACTGTGATGTGGAAAATCTGAAATTGCCTCCAAGCTTTTTCTCTTGCAGGACATTAGTGGTTCTGAAATTAAGCGGTGATATTGATATTGATATTGATATTGACACTCCTTCATTATCCTTTAATTTCCCGAGCCTAAAGATACTGCATCTACTAGAAATTTCATTGCCGAGTAACATTAATTCACAGGAACACTCTTTCTTGAGGCTCTTTTCTGGCTGCCCTGTCCTCGAAGATTTGTCATTTACAACTGACCTTTTCGAGGGTGAGTATAAATTATGTGTACCCACTCTGAAACGCTTGAGTTTCAGCGAAAATGTATATAATGAATCCGCATACGAACTCGAGATAAACGCCCCAGCTCTTGAGTACTTCAATTTCGAAGGTGATCTCCGAGACATCAAATTCCATGAAAAACTAGACAACCTAGTTCAGGCAAATGTCGAGTCGTATGTGTATGAAGATGAACACAAAGAATTTTACAGAGAATGGGTATTCAGGCTTTTTACTGCTCTGAGTAACGTCAAATTTCTCTCATTTTCCCCTTACGGCACAGAGGTTAGATCCCCTTCATAATTGCTTCTTCTTTTCTTTTCTTTTTTTCAATAAACCTATGATCTTTATTAGTTCAATGTCTTAGGACAATACGAGGTCATAGTCTCGCTTTTATTTTAGGTTCTATCTATTTGATGTTGTGTGATTTTAATCTCGAATGCAGTGGCACAACGTTGGAAATATTTATCCTTCCTCATTCCAGAATTTGGTCCAACTGGACTTTAATGTTACTGATTGTAACTGGCCAATGCTACAAGACTTGCTCCAGAATGCTCCTAATCTAGAAACTCTTGTTGTTACTAAGGTTAGCTTGTTTTATTGAGGTATTTTTAGTTGATCTTTCATCTCCCCTAAACTTACACTTCTGATCTGCTGTGTTTGTTGTCATCAGGAATATACTTATGATAAAAGCAACTTATGCTGGAAGGAGCCACAATATGATCGTGACTATCTGTCATCACATCTTACAAGTTTTTATTATGGAGGATTTGAAGGTTTGAAAGATGAAGAGGAATTTGTAAAATATATTCTAAAGGAGGCAAGAGTTTTGAAGACTGCAACAATTCAAGTTTATAGAGAAAAGTCGAAGGAAAATGTTCTTGAGAAACTGTCAATGTTCCCAAGGCGCTCAACAACATGTCTACTTAGAGTTGAATGAGGTATACTTCTTTAACTGGTACTCTGCAAGGCAATGTTACAAATATATTTTTCTTTTTATTATAGACCCTCTGCAGGTCATAAACTGTTAATACTCTTTTTATTTTTTCAAGTTAATAAAATTTTCATGTTTTTCACTCCTTTGAATTAATTGAGAGAGAAAGGGGATCGATTATCCAATGTTCTTTGACCTACTCACAGTAGAAATTGTTTCTTGTGATAACCATTTTGCAAAACATCCATTTGGCCTTCATAACATTAGTGGTTGTTTTTGAATTAGGCTAAAACTTTGATAGAGGAATGTTAATACGTAAGCTTTTGTTACCTCTTTATAGTTTATAAGCCTGAATTTTTAGATTCTAGGCACACTCATTCTCTTGGGTAACCAGCGACAATTGAATGTAAATCTTGAAAGTATTATGTGTGGATGAAAGATTTAGAATGTTTGATTTACTCTTTCACAAGCTTACTTTTTACCAAATCATTTTTGCCAGTACATATCTCATACATTTTGCTTTGGCATAACAGGTCAGTGTTTGGCTACATCTACATGGCACCTCCTTTCATGTCTATTTGTCTAGCTTTGTTTGCCTTTGTATAATGTTGTACATAAGCACAACTGCAGTACCCAATATACTTCCATTAGGGTGAGATATAGTAAGATGCACTTCTTATTGTAAAAAAAATTGATAGAGTAAGATCTTGAAGGTAAATGTCTTTGGTTGGTTTTTGGCTTACTGATGGTTGTATTTATTAAATATTTGTAAGTCCTTTGTCTTTTAATTGTGTTTTTGTTTCTTGAGGGAAACCTTTTTGAGATCCATGTTTAGTTTATCAATTCATGAAATAGTATTTAGTACTAGTAGTCCAAGGTCCCAATTTTGGTTTGCACAAAACACCCGCATCTTGAATGTGTTTGGTATTTGATTAGTAAGCTTCTGTACCAAAAAATAAATAAAAAAAATTAGAAGGTTCTAATTTGAAATGAGTCTGGCATCAAGATATGTTAGATACATGCAGAACCTGTTAGTTCATCTATTGCATGACTGAAAGAAGGGATGCAAATACTGTAACCAAGTGTGTTCCTATGAGTACGTGTTTGCCCTAACTCATATTCGTTGGATATTCTCTAAACTATTTGTTGATCAACCCCAACAAATACTATAAATGTTTTATCATTAGCTGCTCGTCTGCATTGGTGCTTCCTGTTGGGCCCTTCTCCATCTTAACTTTTTGTTCATTCATGCCTCAAAGGCCACTAGCTCTTTAACATTGGACTGGCGCAACATGGGCAACTTACAATTAACTTGTCTTAGGTTTGGGTTCATTACAATATTTTGACCAGAAGGCATGTGAAAAACCTTTCATCTAATCTTCTCTTGGAAAGGTTCTGAGATTGATTCCTTGACTTTGCTTTAACAATCCTTTCCTTATACATTTTCTTCCACATATGTATAGCTTTGGCTTCTTCTACAACCTTTTTTTCATCAAGTCTTATCATATTTTTAGTCTACATGACATTGTTCACCTACTCCTTATAGTTTGTAGTCTTGTTAAGCAGATGGCAGCATCAGTTGTGAGGTATGAAAAGACGAAATAAGGCGGTTTTCTGAAATCCAAATTGACTTGGCAGGAACTTGAAGAAAAAAAAAACCAATTCTTAGGTATTTGGAATTTAGCAGCCTGACCAAAGGTTTATTTTCATTGCGTAATACAGTACAGGTGTGTTTGGATACCGTTTATTTTGTTGAAAACTAAAAACTAAAAACAAAATAAAATAATAAAAAAGTTACTAATCAGTGCAGGTTACTATTTATTTGCCTAATTGCACTGTTCATGGGACATGAACAGTGCAAGAGGCGCTGGTAAAAAAGAAAAAGAAAAAAGAGGCAAACGCAGCTCATTTTCATCTAAATCCAAACACTATCTACATGTGTGCTTTGCTACAAAAGCATTGTTGAAATTTTCTATTTTAGCTTTCAAATGGACTCCCACAATTTTAGACACTTTAATTTTGAGCCCTTTGCGGCTTCCCATGAAAAATTCTTTAAAAGAGGATGTACCTTTGATCAAGTGGCCTTTGTAGCTTGGACTCTTGATATACAAATGGATAGAAGAAGCCATAGCTATTAGACACTTGGACATATAATTACATAGATATTTTATAAAAATTAATTATCATATATTTTTTTCATAAGGAAAGCATATGAATCATAAACTAATGAGAAATTAAATGAATTTTAGTTTAGTACTTCGTTATTAATGTTTAGTTTTGAATTCATGTTACTATTTAGTAGTATAAGGATCCTTTTTTTGGTTGGTTAAACACCTGTATCTTAAATATTTCTGGATTTCAATTAGAAAGCTTATGGACTCAAAAAGTTAAATTCTGATATGAACTATGTCTGCTACGGTTTTATGCTTAGATATTTGATCCAGGAGTTGCTGAAAATCTCTTGCCATCGGGGTGGGCAATGTTTGTAGCTCAGCAATTGTGAGGCAGAGTTGTCCCATGGGATGGGAAATAGGTACAATAGTTGATGATATTTTACTCTCCAAAGAGATTTTGTTAATTGTAAATTTTAGAGGGTGAAAAGAGATTTTAATGTAGCAGCTCATGTACTTGTAAAATGGGCCTTGATAAACCCCCATATAGGTTGTTTGTTTGATTCTTGTATTTCCGATTTTTTGGTTCAAGTTCTGGCTGTCAGCATTTGTCCATTTTGAGCTATTAGAAAATTTGTCGTTATTGATCAGCTATACCCATATGCATGCTTCTCAGTTTTCTTTTTTTTGGTTTATGGTATATTTAGGATATTCTCCTCTGTACTAATTATGTATTTGAGTTGCTTCTCTCTCTCAACTCTCTGTTCTGCGCCTCTTTCTTTGTTCATTACCAATCTCTGTTACGCCTCTTCAACATACACTATAAAAGAGTACTTAGTTATTATGTTGAATTTCTTCGACCTTTTGCGTAGTGTAACTAATTGCTATATATCAAGATCTACTTGTATGCATAATTTTCCTTCTCCGGCATCTTCTCAAGTTCTACCTTCTGATGGCATTATTTGTGATGGCAATACCAGAGCCTTCCTCACATTCAATGTAATTGTTGTCCCAAGGATTCAAGTTTAATTATGTGCCTCTAATCAATGGGTTTGTGACAAGAAAGCTGCAATACCTTCATTTTAAAGGAACTTGTTGAGGTCTTTCCTTTTGG
Organism: Quercus robur; assembly: GCF_932294415.1. Classification (NCBI taxonomy): domain Eukaryota; kingdom Viridiplantae; phylum Streptophyta; class Magnoliopsida; order Fagales; family Fagaceae; genus Quercus; species Quercus robur. The sequence continues at coordinate 21,786,575 of NC_065541.1, forward strand.
TTCATATCCACATGGCGACTCTTCATTTATTCCCCATAGACCATGTTTTAACCCTTCCCATGCCCTCTGGAATAAAGAATTTCCTTAGGCATGCATCTCATATTCTCCTGACATGTCCTTTGGATTCATATTGGGATTCTTGAAAAGCAAAAGAAAAAGAAAGGAATCCTCATACTTTGGTCTTGCCATGCTTCTTCCGACAAAGTCTGAACATTTTAAGTTGAAGAAAAGGACAAAAATTTTCAACTAATTTTAAGTCAAAAAGTGAGAAAAACACTATTCACTTTTATTGTTCACAGATTACTGTTCACGGATTACTATTCACTGACATTGTTCACTTTTTATTGTTCATGACACTGTTCACTCCGAAATTTTGCCTATTTAAGGGGGGTTGTCTCTTAAGTTTTGGGTTAAAACATGGTGTATGCCTAAGTCAGTGGTACAATATTATTTTCACTTCTTTTTGAAACTATTAACCTAACTTATTGTGATTGGTGCATAATAAAAGTAATATTAATGGTAAAATTTGGTGAAAGTGATGTTGTTCCTTGTGAGCAACTTTTGAAAAAAAATTAATGAAAAATAGTGTTCTTAACATTATTCAATAAGATGTACTTCGGCCATATTTTATCTATTTCATATACAAAACAAATCATTAAATTGGCAATGTTATTATTGGTTTGTTGATATGTGTGTTTGTCTATGTATGAATTGGGCAATTTGGCAATGTTATTGTCATCAATTTCTTAAACAAATAAGATAAAATTTGGCATTGTATAACTTGCTTTCTATATTGTTATATATTTCCCCATATTGCTTTGCATTAGGGTTAAAGAACCAAAACTTACGTAAACAATATTATTTTACAAAACATGTGGTAAAATGTTAAGTTCAAATTCTTAATATCACAAGTATTTTTGGTTTTAAAAAAAAATTGCAAAGCTCACATCATAATTTCTCATTAAATTTATAGCGTTAATCGCACTTACCATCATAAACTTTCTCTTGATTTTTATGTCTCAAATTTTGAAATACATGAGCAACCCCCAAATTGAGGAAATTGTTACAATGTCAATCCCACGGTCTAAATTGGATGTTTAGTTGGAAGGAAAATAGCGAACATGCAAATCATGTGGTATCTAATAAGCAATTGAAGGGTAGTTTGGTATTTTTAACCATATGAAATTAATATAATATCCCTTAATTCTCTTTTCCTATCACCAAACTCTCCCTTTTTCCCTTCATTAAAAAAAAAAAAAAAAAAAAAACACTATCCCTTTTTCCTTGCCTCCCAAGAGTCCCAACCTCCATCACTTCTTAGCTTTTCACAGCCGCCAATGAGGCAATAGCACTGATCTAAATCAAATCACCATCTAACTTCATTGACTAAAAATTTCTTCGTAGCCATTCAATCTTGAGAAACAAAGACCTAAAAAAACACTTAAGAAATAAAGCTTTAATCAAACGTTGCCAAATTTTTGTTTCTTGAAATTTCAATCTAAATTTGAATGAGTTTAGCTAATTAAATTGTTGTGATTTAAAGCAACTTTAATTTCAAGCAAAAACTTTTGGTTTGTTTAGATTGAGGAGGAAGAAGGGGGAGTAGAATAAGTTGGCTAGAAATTAGCCTAGTTTTTAGCTAACTCTATTCTACTCTCCCTTGCTCACTCTCCCTCCCCCTTTATCCAAATAGGCTATAAAAGAATTTGGAATTTGGAATTTAAAAGCACCATACATGTTGAATTTTGAGAGGCTGGCCTTTAGTTTGCTCTCATCTATATTTTGATTACTTTCCCATGGGTGTCTCTATGCTCTCCCTCTCATTCTCTAGTCTGGTGGACTCCAACGAGTTAAGTGGGACCACATGTCTAGTGTAATACGGAAAATTATTACATAGTCCAGGACTATGCTCCCTATCTCTCATAGAGGGGTGGGCCCCATGGTGGGTGGGACCCACCCCTCTGTGAGAGAGAGAGAGAGAGCATAGTCCTAGATTATGCAATAACAACCCATGTAATACACATGCTTTACTTTTTTTGGTTTATGTTAAACACATTTTACATGGTAGGGTAAAGAAAAACTTTCAAGAGGGAGTAAATCATGCATTTTAAACCTTAAACAAATATGGTTGAAAAATTATCTTGTGGAAAAATATAATTTGTCCAAATTTATATTATGTAATTTATACATGATGGTGGGCTGGACTGGAGTCAGAAATAGAATTCTTTAATATATATAATATATACTAGTCTCATCACACTCGCTCCACATGTGAGATGATGCTCTTTTTTATTTATTTTGAGTTTAATATAATTTTCTATTTGAATTTATCTATTGCTAGTGAGGTCATGTAGGAATGGATTTTTAAGAAACTAAAATTTAGAATTTAAAAAAGAGTAATTACTGGATTTAGTGTATGCTAGTTTTTAGGGAAAAAAATGTATTAAATATGCGTGAAATATGTATATATATATATATATATATATTTGAGAAACTCGTGAAATATATTTAAATAGTAGAAAGAGTGTGTGCTAATTGTAATAATAAATAAAATAAAATAAAAAGTTTCTCTAATAGTTTTTTTTTTTTTTTTAATTTTGTTAAATTACAATTTTAACAATTATTTATTTTTTAAGAATAATGATTATCTATTAAGGGTATTTTTAAAATTGAGAGATATACACGTTTTATTCCGTGGCTAGATCAATCATAAAGTCATAGACCCAACTTTCTCCAAATTTACAGAAATCATAACTAACATTCACCACAACAACACGAAAGAATTGAGATTGAGAGAGACTAGTAGATGGCGGAAGCGGTGGTGGACAAGATCAGTGATATACGATACAGGAATCTCTTCTCTGTCATATTCTCTCGTTCCTTGTCCAGCTGGTAAACCAAAGAGCCAGTCGCCACGAGCGTTTTGTCGAGTCGTAGGAGATTCCTTTTGGAATCTCGTCCCAATGCTAGACCTCGACAGTGAAACGATCGGCACTTGGCGGAAATCATCTCAGTTTGCACAAATTAATTGTGTCGAGTTATGGCTCAACAACAACAACAATGTCGAGAGGGAGAGACTTTGCACCTCCGAACTTTTCGCCTCCAATCGAATTTTGCATGGGAAGTTTACCATCTGGACACGTGGCTTCGCACAGACGCAGCGCTTAAAGTTGAAGAACTCGATCTCTGCTTTGATTTTTCGAGGTTGCCTCATAGCATTTTCTCTTGCAGGAGCAGAACCACATTACTAGGTTCTGAAATTATGCGGCGTTTTTAGTTTTGATCTTGATATTTCTTCATCCTTGCAATTCCCGAGCCTAAAGATACTGCATCTGACAAATACTTCGGGGTTGAATGTTACTAATTCTGCTAAACGCTCTTTCTTGAGGTTCCTCCAGTCTCTAATTACAATCTTGAGATAAATGCACCAGCTCTTGAGTACTTCAATTTCGATAGTGATCTACGCGATATTAAGTGTCTGTTTGACTAGTTTATTTTTTGCCAACTTATTTTATTATTCAACTTATTTTTATTATTATTATTCATACGTCCTACTTTCTCCAACTGGCACAGAGGTCAGATGCCCTTCATAAGTGTTTTCTTTTTAATAAACTTATGAGCTTTTAGTTCAAATTCTTAGGACAATATGTGCTCAAAGGCTCGCTTTCATGTTCTATCAAATTGATGTTGTTGTGATCATAATCTCAAGTGTAGTGGGGCGGCATTGCAAATATCTATCCTTCATCGTTCCAGAATTTGGTCCAACTGTACTTAAAGTTAATAATTGAAACTGGCATTTGCTACCAGACTTGCTCCATAAAGCTCCTAATCTTGAAACTCTAGTTGTAACTGAGGTTAGTTTACTTAATAGAGGTATTTTAGTTCATCTTTTATCTTCCCTAAACTTACACTTATCTGCTGTGTTTGTTGTCATCAGGGATATGATTTTTTTGAAAGCTCCTTATTCTGGAAGGAGCGAAAATACGATCCTAATTATCTGTCACACACCTTACAAGTTTTTATTACATAGGATTTAAAGATCTGAAAGATGGAGTGGAACTTGTGAAATATATTCTAAAGGAGGCAAGAGTTTTGAAGATAGCAACCATTCAAGTTTCTACTTTCTAGTGGAAAGTCGAAGGAAAGTGTTTTTGAGAAACTATCAATGTTCCCAAGGCGCTTAACAACTTGCATACTTATACTTGAATACTTGAATGAGTATACTGTATACTTCTTTAAATCGTACTTTAGTTTTTTAATCAACTTTAACTCGTACTTAGCAATCAGTTCCAACTTCCAAAGGTAATGTTACAAAATATTTTCTAAGGTTCATTCTTTGTGATAAAAAATAAAGCTTACGTCAACTTTGCCAATTTATTTCTTGAAAATCCAACGTCAATTTTAATGAGTTTAGATAATTAAATTGTTGGGATTTAAATCAAATACAATTTCAAACAAAAGCCCTGAAAGAATTTGGAATTTAAAAGCATATATTACCTGTTGATTTAGAGAGATTGAACTTGAGGTTCCTGTCTAGTTGGGTGGATTTTAAGGAGGATGAAAAAAACAAATAAATAAAGAGAGAGAAACAGAGGATGGAAATAAATTTATTGAAATTGAAGGGGTAAAAATTAGCATGACGAACCTTCACCACGTTGGGCTTGACGGATCCTAGCCCATGGGTCGGCAATAGGTGAGAGCCCAAGAGACTGGCATGACTTATAATACTTGTTACACACGTTTGAAATCCGGTAGAATCCCAAAGGAAATCAGAATCCTAGTGTAAGGAGGATTTCGGAAGATACGCGCGTTAATGAAAGACCCTTTCTACAAGGAAATGACTTGTCCGTCACGCTTGGAATTACTCAAGTAGAGTCCTATAAGGAAAAGACTTCTACATCAAGGAAGGGAGGCCAACCTTCTACTACTATAAAAGCCCCAATACCCTCACAAATCAAGGTACGCATAATTTCCACTTCTCTAGCACTCTAGAGTTGAGAACAGTTCTAACTTGACTTTCGGAGAGGGTATTTGGCTGGCACCACACCGGTACCCTCTGTTAGATCACTTCTTTCTTCTTGCAGGTTGTCAGTTCAAGCGTGCGAGGATCTTGTAACTCACTGGTGATTTTACGGCACCATCAGTTGGCTCCATCTGTGGGAAACGAAGAGTTTAGCCAGACTATCGCCTCCCGGACATAAAAGTTGCATGGTACTCACTCGCTCGATGGCTACCACCAACAACGTTCAAGGAGACAAGCCGCCAAGATCTACTACATTAGAGAGGCAGGTCCAGACCCTCATGGCAGCAGTAGAACGACTCACAAAACAGAATCATGATCTGGAGGAGCAGCTACGCCAAAGGGATGCAGGACATAACGTTCAAGAGGAAAACCAAGAAGGTACCAGTGCAGAATGAAGGGACCAAGAGAAGTCAGAGGGCAGCAACGCCCTAAGCAGACCAGAGCGGCAAAACGTGAGCCTTCCATCCCTCATGGATTCGGCCCCCCCGCCTATTATCGCAGAGATGCAGGCGATGAAGAAGCAGATGGAGGTCATGATGAATGCCCTAAAGGGACGAGTATCTAATGATCTGATGACCTAGTAAACAGAACTGACTCACCATTCACTACCTCCGTCAACTCATTCCCCCTACCACAGAAATTCTGCATACCCCAGATCGAAAGCTACGACGGGGTCAAGGACCCCCTCAATCATCTAGAGACTTTCAAGACCCTAATGCACCTTCAAGGGGTACCAGACGAGATCATGTGTAGGGCATTCCCGACGACGCTGAAGGGCCCTGCGAGGGTTTGGTTCAGTAGATTGACACCAAGCTCCATCAATACTTTCAAAGAGTTGAACGCCCAGTTCACCTCGCACTTCATAAGGGGACATAGGTACAAAAGATCCACCGCGTGCTTAATGAGCATCAAGCAGCGAGAAGACGAGACGCTGCGGTCCTACATAACTCGTTTCAACAAGGAGGCCCTTTCAATTGACGAAGCAAATGATAAGATACTCATAGCTGCATTCACTAACGGGCTGAGGAAAGGCAAGTTTTTGTTTTCTTTATACAAGAATGACCCAAAGACCATGATGGACGTACTCTACAGGGCCACCAAATACATGAACGCAGAAGATGCGTTGCTAGCCCGCGAAGAGAAGCCCAAGAAAAGGGAGAGACAGGAGGACACACGACAGGATAGGGGGCGAAAAGTTGCTAGAACCGGAGATCAATGAGATGAAAGGCGCCCTAGACCCCCCACTGGAAAGTTCACCAATTTCACACCATTAACCGCACCGATAGATCAAGTCTTGATGCAGATCAAAGATGAAGGAGCACTGACATTCCCTAGTAAACTAAAGGGAGATCCCAACAAAAGGCCAAGGGACAAGTATTGTCACTTTCACTAAGACAGGGGCACGACACAGCCAACTGTTACGATCTAAAATAGTAGATTGAGGCCCTTATTAGGCAAGGGAAGCTACAGAGGTTCGTCAGTAAGGAAAGAACCGATCCGCCCCAAGAACAGGCCCCTCGACAGGAGAACGAGTGCCCTAGACCACCTATAGGGGACATAAGAATGATCGTAGGGGGTACAACCGCAGCCGGATCTTCAAAAAAAGCCCGCAAAACCTACCTCAAGATGGTCCATAGTGTCCAACTTACAAGATCTGTACCCAAGATGCCGCGAATAGATAACCCTATTATCAGATTTTCAGAGGATGACGCTCGGAGACTTCACCATCCTCATGACGACGCACTTGTGGTCAGCTTGCAAATAGGGGATTATAACATGCATCGGGTCCTCGTCGACAACGGCATCTCAACGGACATCCTATACTACTCGACATTCTAGCAAATGAGAATTGACAGGGAACGGTTAACCCCAACAAATGCCCCACTCGTGGGATTTGGGGGAACAAAGGTATTCCCCTTGGGTGCAATAACACTATCTGTGACGGCAGGTGACTATCCTCAGCAAATCACTAAGGAGGTAACTTTTCTCGTAGTCGACTACTCGTTCTCCTACAATGCCATCCTCGAGCGGTCCACTCTCAATTCCTAGAAGGTAATGACTTCAACATACCACCTGGTGATTAAATTCCCGACGAAGTATGGGGTGGGAGAACTGCGAGAAAATCAAATAGCAGCACGGGATTGCTATATTGCCATGTTAGAAATGGAGGATCAACAGCAAACAATGTGTATCGGAAAGCAACGAGCACTGGTAGAGACGGTTGAAGAGCTGGAAGAGGTGAGACTTGATAACACACGGCCTAAACGGACGACTAAAATTGGCACACTAGCTAGTTGGCCGGTGTGCCAAACACTCACGACTTTCCTTAGGGATAACCAAGACGTGTTTGCCTGGAGTCATGAAGACATGCCGGGGATCAACCCCTCAATCATGGTCCACAAGTTAAATGTGTCGCCTTCATTCCCTCCAATCCAGTAAAAGAAATGAGTCTTCGCCTAGGAGCGGGACAAGGCCATAGCTGAGGAGGTTCGAAAGTTACTAGAGGTAGGTTTCATTCGGGAAGTATATTATCTCAACTGGTTGGCAAACGTCGTCATGGTTAAAAAGGCCAACGGAAACTGGAGGATGTGCGTAGATTTCACGGACCTTAACAAGGTTTGCCTTAAAGACAGCTACCCACTCCCACAGATAGATACCTTGGTAGATTCGACTGCAAGACACCAGCTCCTAAGTTTTATGGATGCTTTCTCCAGCTACAACCAGATCAGGATGGACAAATCTGGTCAAGAGAAGACCTCCTTCATTACAAGCCAGGGATTATTCTGCTACAAGGTGATGCCTTTCGAACTAAAAAATGTTGGGGTAACATACCAAAGGCTAATGAACAAGATGTTTGCACATCAAATAGGCAGGAACGTACAAGTTTATGTTGACGACATGTTGGTAAAAAGCCTGCGTGAAGTTGATCACCTAGACAACCTTAAGGAGACTTTTGACACACTCCGATCATTCAACATGAAGCTGAATCCAAACAAATGCGCAATCGGAGTGACAGCCGGGAAATTCTTGAGCTTCATGGTGTCCTAAAGAGGAATAGAGGTCAACCCAGAGAAGGTACGGGCCATAATGGAGTTGGAGCCACCAAGGACGGTTAAGGAGGTCCAAAGTTTAAACGAAAAGATTGCAGCCCTAAACAGGTTTGTCTCAAGGGCGACGGACAGGTGTCTACCATTCTTCTGCATTCTAAGGAAATCATTCGAGTGGACGGATGAATGCCAGACGACATTCAACGACATAAAGGCCTATCTCTCATCTCCACCGTTGCTCAGTCCATCCATGCCGGGAGAAGAACTTTACCTATATTTGGCTGTTTCACAAATTGCTGTAAGCGCAGCTTTAGTAAGAGAGGAGGATGGATCCCAGAAACCGATCTACTTTACTAGCTAAGCACTCCAAGGGGCAGAAGAGAGGTACCCTCAGATGGAGAAGTTGGCTTTCGTGTTGATAATCGCGGCGAGGAGACTTAAGCCATACTTCCAAGCGCATACCATCGTTGTCTTAACAGACAAGCCATTGAGAAAAGCCATGAGTAGCCCTGAAGCAGCAGGAAGAATGGCTTTGTAGGCAGTGGAGCTGAGCGAGTTTGATATCCAATACCGCCCGCAGACGGCCGTAAAAGGGCAGGTAGTAGCTGACTTCATCGCCGAGTTTACTCTCGGATACGGCCAGGTAGCGGAAGAGAATGGACAATGGAATATCTATACAGATGGATCTTCGAATAGACGAGCTGAAGGAGCCGGCGTAGTGATCCAAACTCCGTAGGGAGACAAGATCCAATGTATGATCCGACTGGATTTCCCCACAACCAACAACGAGGTAAAGTATGAAGCCTTGGTGGCAGGGCTAGACCTTGCAAAGGCTGCGGGTGTAGAAAACTTAATCATACACTGCGATTCACAAGTGGTAACGAGTCAGATCAATGGTGATTACGAGTGCAAGAACGATAGAATGAAGAGGTATTTAGAAGAAGTAAAATACCGCATCAGCGACCTCGAAGTCAAATTCATTCAGACCCCAAGGGAAGAAAACGAATGTGCCAACCATCTAGCAAAAGCTGCATCAACCGAGTTTATGCTCGTCCTCGAATAGGTATTATCATTCGTTCAACTATCCTCACTTATCGATGACAGTATAAGAATGCAGGAAGTAGACTCTGAATGCAATTGGACTACGCCATTGTTATCCTACCTAAAAACTGGCGTGTTACCGGACGAGAAGGGCGCTGCAAGAAAGTTGAAGGTCGAGGCATCACAGTTTGTGCTGATAAAGGGCGTCTTACATAAAAAAGGGTTCTCTCGACCGTACTTGAGGTGTTTAGCCCAAGAGGTAGCAAATTACGTAATGAGAGAAGTACACGAGGGAATCTGCGGAAACCACTTAGGCACATGATCATTAGTACACAAGTTGATCCGAGCAGGATATTACTGGCCTGCAATGCTGAAGGACGCGCAAGCTTATGTCCAGTCTTGCGATAAGTGCCAGAGGTTCAGTAATTTCATCAGACAGCCGTCCGAAGAACTGACCCCTATGACGACACCCTGGCCATTCGCACAATGGGGACTTGATATCATGGGCCCATTCCCAACGGCGATCCGGTAGCTAAAATTCCTGGTAGTTGGCATAGACTACTTCACTAAGTCGGTAGAAGTGGAAGCCTTAGCCACCATCATGGAGAATAACATCCGAAGTTTTGTCTAGAGGAATATCATATGCAGGTACGGGATACCCAGAGTACTAGTCTCTGACAACGGTAAGCAATTCGACAACAACGTGTTCCGAGACTTCTGTTTAGAGCTAGGGATCAAGAATCACTACTCGTCGCTCGCATACCCACAGGCAAATGGGCAAGTCGAAGTCACGAACCGGTCTTTACTTAAGATAATCAAGACCCGGCTCGAGGGGGCAAAGGGTATCTGGCCGGACGAACTACCGAGCATCCTATGGGCATACCGGACCACGGCAAGAACACCCACTGGAGAAACACTATTTCGACTTGCATATGGAACTGAAACTATATTCCCGCAGAAGTGGGGCTCACGAGCTACCGGGTGGAGAGATGCGACGAAGATAAGAACAAAGAGGCCATGCGCCTCCAGCTCAACCTAGTGGACGAAGTCAGAGCGGCAGCAGAGCAGAGGTTGGCGCGTTACCAGAATTTCATGGCAAAACACTACAACACCAAAATGAGGCATAGGGACTTCCAGGTCGACGATCTTGTACTACGAAAAGTAATGGGTGCCGCTAGAGATCCTTCGCAAGGAAAACTCGGCCCCAACTGGGAAAGACCCTATAGGATCGCATCATGGCAGAGGAAGGGGACCTACCACCTCGAAACAATGGACAAACAAAAGTTGCAGCACCCATGGAACACGGAGCATCTACGGAAATACTACCAGTAGAGATGATATGAAAGACAGCGACGATCCCCCAATTTCCTAATTTATTTAATTTTAGCTACAATTATTAGTTTTCCTTTAAATAATTTTTGCTACAATATTTTGTACCTTTTAGCCAAAGGGGGCAGGTACTTTTCCTACAAACGCATTTTCTTTTTAAAGAGGAATTATTTAGATACAACCGTGTTTTTCTACTTAAATTCTCAAAAAAGGATGGATAATCGTAGATGACTACCAAAGTCCACAAAGTGGACGGATCACCCACAAGGTGAAGATATTTACAGTCCACAAAGTGGATGGATTATCCATAGGATGAAAATAGTTAAGTGGACAGATCACCCACATGGTGGAGATATTTACAGTTCACAAAGTGGACGGATCATCCATAGGATGAAATTAGTTAATCCACAAAGTGGATGGATCACCCACAAGGTGAAAATATTTACAGTCCACAAAGTGGATGGATCATCCATAGGATGAAAATAGTCAGTCCACAAAGTGGGCGGATCACCGATAAGGTGAAAATAGTTATAAAGTCCACGAAGTGGACAGATCATCCATAGGGTGATAATATACAAAATGGACGGATCACCCAATGGGTGGAAATACCTACCGAGCCTACAAAGTGGACGGATAACCCATGGGTTGAAAATATTTACCAAGTCCAATAAATGGACGGATAATCCTAGACGGGCAGAAGTCAAGGCCCATAAATAGATGGATGAAAATAAATTATGCTAAGTTGGCGAAAAGTCCTTGACGAGAGAAAACTCCTTAGGTCAATAAAAATAGACGGTTAGAACAAAATCCACAAAATAGACGGTAGTCCCAGATGAATAGCGTTCAATATACAAAAACCACCTGTTGGGTGATGACTAGCCCATAATATGGATGGATGCCAATAAATTCTAATTGAACGGACACATGCCCGTCAAACTGCACGAATCACCCCGTTAGGTAAAAATTTCCAAGTCCACAATAAAGGACGGATAGGTTACCTAAATATTCAAGAAGGATGGATCGTCCAAAAACAAATACTATACAAGTCCATAAAAATGGCCAGTTCTCCGTATAGTGAACTTGAAGTAGACGGATATTTATGCATCAATCAAATAATAAAGATTGATATAGCAAGCGTAAAATTGTAAAACAATCCAATAATGACGAATAAAACCCTCAGAGGGTAATTGTTTAATACACAAAATTAAGGACGGATCGTTCTCCAAAAAAAAAAAAAAACAATCTACATTTTCGGGTCGGCATCTTGAACATTTTTTGCTGGAGCTGATTTTCCGTCGCCTTGAACTGCCTCCTCAGCAAATAGGTCGTCTGTGTTCTCTGAGGCGATGGGCAAAGTAGATGTCTGGTCTTGGTCGTTAACATTTATCATTGACACATCCAGTTCAGGGTAGGCTTTCTTAACTTGACAGAGTGCGTCATTAAAGCCTTGAAGGAACGAGCCCCCCAGCTCGCCCAATAAAGCGTCGGAATCACGGTATTCTCGGACCGCTACCTCCTTAGCCTGACGGAGCTTTTCCTTCAAGTCTTGGATTTCCTTTTCTTTGACCTCCAGGGCCTTTCTCGCCTCATCCGTCTTCTGCTCAAGTTCTTTTCTTACCTGTTCTGAAAGGTCAAACTTCTTCTCCATAGTGGACTTCCACTTGGTAAGCTGACTAAGCTCACCCTCCGTCTGCTTCGCCTTTGCGCGCACACCTTCCAGGGCCGCCTCACGGTTAAGGCACCGATCCATTAGGCCCTTCATCATGACCAAAGACTAGAACAAATAAGTTAAGAGTGTTAGAAAAAAAACAAGGTAGAGAGGACGGGCGTAAACAGATGGACAAACATTACCTGTGCAACAACAAAGAGACCCGTCTCCCCCATCGCCTCCGTCGAGTGATTACCCAAATCCTCGTAATCCTCAGACGAGATTATAGAAGAAAGCTTCTCCAGGGCAAATTTGGAGTCGTCACGAAGGAGAGGAGGAGGCTTCTCTTGGCTTGTGGACGAGGCCTTCATTAAACCTTTACCTGACCCATGCTTCAGTGGGGTGACGGTCTTCGCACCCTTAGCCATTAACCCGACAACGGGTTCCAGAGAGACTTTATGTTGCTTAAGTGGACGGTCAGATTTGGACGTAGGCTTTCTTTTTATCGACGGAGCCGTCCCCTTAGGGACCACCTCGCCGGACTCTTTTCTTTTGGCCGCCTATGCCTTTATCAGAGCCCTCCTTTTAGCATCGTCCATCTCTGCAAAGAAGGACGAACAAAGTTATTAACTAAAGTTGAAGCCGTTCATACAAAATGAAGGTTGATGGACTTACATCTGTGAATTCTCTCGTTATATCTGACAGCTTCAGGAGTGGGTTCAGGACCGTCACAATACCAGTGAATGGTGTTTGGATTTACCAACTTCGCCCAAGTCCTTTCTTCTGACTTGGTCTTTTGAAAAATCTTCTCGAGAAAACCAAACTCCTCAACACTAACTTGTGGGTGCCGTCTACCTGCAGTAGAAATGGACGGTTAGGAAAAAGAATCATAACTGACAAATATAAAAAGAATTTGCAAATTAGGACAAATGCATACGAGATGGATGTAATACTCCCCAAGTTGTGTCGACGGGCATATACTCCGTCTCTCCTGGACGGATCATCCACTCGTCACCCTCTAGGAAGAAGTAATGACTCTTCTAGTCTCTATTTGAGTCGGGTGTTTCAAAAATGACCTTCAACAATGGGCTCCTACTGGCAAAACTATACATTCCCCTTGACCTGTCAATTTCGTTTGGACGGTAGCAATGAAGGAATTCACGAACCGTCAGCCTCCTAGCGCTGTCTGTCATAGCACCATAGAGAATCTCCATTGCTATGAAGACCCTCCAGGCGTTTGGGGATATCTGGGTGACGGACAGACCCAAATATTTTAAAAGTTCTCTTTGTAGGGTACTTAACGGAAACTTAAGTCCCGCCTTCAGCATCTGCTCATACACTCCTTCACCTTCTACCCCCTCGTAATAACATTTCTCTGATATGTAGGGTAGACGGATTGGAATGTAGTCCGAAATTTGAAAGTTAGCCCTAAAAGTGCTGAAATGTTTCTCCCTAATGACAGATATGAATTTATGCACCGTCCACTCTGGTAGCATGATGAACTCCCTTAGTCCATCAGCATCAATGACGGGTCCCAATGATTGATCCTTGCCGTCATCAGACATATCTTCTAACTCAACCATCTCCATATCCTCATTTGTTGAGGACGAGGAAGAGGCAGACAGACTCCTCTCTTCGTCGGGACTCTCTAGGTCTTTATGATCGGACGGGTATACTTCCTCGTATTCCACCCCGTCACGAACTATTAACTGATTAATTGACGTACTAGACATTGCCTACAATTGATGACAAAACCTAAGACTGATGGATCTAGTAGTGTTGACGGGTGTGTAGGTCTACCAAAATATAAGCACAAAATGCAAGACTTGTAAAAAATAATAATAACAGTATTCACCGCTCTCTGAGTAAATGAAGGTCGACGGTCGTATAGTTGATGAGTACAGACGTTCGACGGGGTGCTCTAACAAGGTTGATGATAGCGCTCTGACAATATGTTTTAGCTGAAAAGTGTAGAAATGAGGGAGAAGAAGTGTGTTATATATATGAGAAATGCACGGAAGACGAAGCGACTCTTCGATCCGATAAAAATCCAATCAAAAAGTGACGCGTGGCATGCCTCATAAATGCTTGACAACTTTTCAACAAATGATCGCAATTCTTGTCCTCTTGAAGAACCGTCAACTTCAAGAATCTTCAACCGTCAACTTCAAGATTCTTCAGTCGTCAACTTCCATAATCTTAAATCGTCATCCCTAAATAATCTTGCACCGTTAACCCCAAATAATATCGAATCGTCACCCTATTGGTCCGTCCACCTAAATCATGACGGACCATAGGGTGAAGGGGGCAACTGAAGGGGTAAAAATTAGCATGATGAACCTTCACCACGTTGGGCTTGACGGATCCTAGCCCATGGGCCGGCAATAGGTGAGACCCATGAGCCTGGCATGACTTAAAATACTTGTTACGCACGTTTGAAATCCAGTAGAATCCCAAAAGGAAATTAGAATCCTAGTGTAAGGAGGATTCCAGAAGATATGCGCGTTAATGAAAGACCCTCTCTACAAGGAAATGTCTTGTCCATCACGCTTGGGATTACTCAAGTAGAGTCCTATAAGGAAAAGACTTCTACATCAAGGAATGGAGGCCAACTTTCTACTACTATAAAAGCCCTAATACCCTCATAAATCAAGGTACCTTCTCTAGCACTCTAGAGTTGAGAATAGTTTTAACTTGACTTTCGGAGGGTATTTGGCCGGCACCACACCGGTACCCTCTGTTAGATCACTTCTTTCTTCTTGCAGGTTGTTAGTTCAAGCGTGCGAGGATCGTGTAACTCACTGGTGATTTTACGGCATCATCAGAAATGTTTAGTTGGAGGGATTTGTGGAAGGAAAAATGGGGGAACCCATCAAAATGTTTTATCCGGGAGAAAACTGAAGAGAAAACATAATGCCAGGCAAAGAAATTTGTCCCTCCCTCTCCACTGTGCCTGTGTTTTGTGAGTTACGTTCACATGGTTTTTTTTTTTTTTTTCAACGTTTTGTCTTTTTATTCAAACAATTGCTTTTGCATGGTGAGGTTCTTTTATATCAAATGGTGGCTTTCAATTATTTATTTATTTATTTTTATAAAAGAAAACAACTCTAATTGTTATATTTAAATCAAATAAGAAAGAAAAATAAAATAATATTAATGATATGTTAATTTTTTTTAATAAGATGTTATTCTTTTAATTTTAATTGAAAATAAGTTTTTTTTTTTTTTTTTTTTGTAATGATTGATAGTATATTATTTATTACATTATGTAATAAGGATATGAGAGTAATTTTATACAAATTTTATTTTTATCCTCTCACTTTTCTTCTCAACCAAACAAATGAGTTTTTTATTTCTGCATTTTTCCACCCACCAAACTTAACACATAAGAAAGAAAACTAAATTTCTTTTATCCTCTCACTTTTCTATCCCTTCCTCATTTTATATCCTCCTACTTTTCCACTACTCCAACCAAATGAACCCTTAGTTTGCTCTCCACTCTTTATTCTCCTACAGGTGTCTATCTGCCTATGTGTTTTATTACCTTAAGGTCAACCCATCTAAGAACATTTGCATCAGCTCATGCAAAACTTTCTATCCATTTTAATATAAGAACCAAGTTTTTCTATTTTATAAAATCATTTTTGTAAAGTACACAAGCCCGTCAGAGTGGACATTAAGGCTTGATGACTAAAGATGGCACCCTAACCCTACACGTCAATGTCATTGAGCTATGAAGGCGACATACATCAATGAAGGGAGCCACGCCTTTGGCTTGTGCCAATAGCATGGGCATCACTGCAAGACAAAGAGGACATGTCTTGTTACATTGTGTAGGTTATTGAGCACTACCGTGAGAGGGGATTTGGTCCCCCCTGGTCGAGTGCTGCACCATCCTCCTTATTGGCTAATACGTGCTTGGATCACATAGTAGGACATGTGTAGCCCTCTATACCATTGCAACTCTCTCTCTCTCTCTCTCTCTCTCTCCTTTGTACCATTCAAAGTCACTCCTCAAGGCACTCTCCATGCAAGAACGACTTTCTCTCTCTTCCAACTAAAGAATAGTACTATGCTAGTTCCTAGGGTTTGTGATACAGTGGAATTGGGACACCTGTCTTTATATAGTTGGCCAAAATGGCCAAATACCACCGTTGGCCGAAATTTTTAGCAATCTACCACTATTTGAGAGATACTTAGCAATCTAACACCTTTTTAAAACTCGAGTTTGTGAAACTTGAGTTTCAAGAACTCGAGTTCCATAAAAATAGCCACCGTGGCAGGCCGCATAGAACTCAAGTTTTGTAAACTTGAGTTCCTTGTAGTATCTAGATCTTAACACTTTCTAGTTTCTATGCTAAACATAAGGTGGAAAAAAAAAAGGAACAAAATAAATCAGACACAACGTGAGAAAGAAAAAAAAAATCAAGAACAAGACAAGAAGGTGAGAGGCTCAGCCGTTTATGGGTTCATCATTGTCGTCCTCACCGTTCGATTCCACTGTTTCAAAGCCACAACTAGCTCCGTCGTCTAATTCCCAGGTGAAAAGATCCAGTGAGGTGACATAGTGGATTGGGGTTAGGTTTGAGATCTTACGTTGTAAGGTTTTTGCCTTGATTTCCTCTTTTCAAAATTATGATGCCACTCGAGGGGCAGTTTGGTCAGTTGGCCTTGTTGCCATGGCAGTGGTAAAAGTGGTGTTTTGGATAGTATTCATGTGGGCTCGACTGCGGCGGTGATGGAATGGGAGTGTGGATTGTTTGATGAGGAGCTCGCGAAAGGGAATTGCAAAATGTGTAGTCTTAAATTGTGGGGTTAGATGGTGAATTAATTTCTCACCTAACATCCCTACTAATTTCGTTAAAAAGTGTAAGGATAGGCACTAGTTGTCCTTCATGCACTAATTTGAGATTTGAATTTTTTCCAACAATTTTCATACTTTACTTGAATCCAGAGATTCATTGGGAGCTCCCAAATTCTATGTTAAAATTTTTAAAGAACTCGAGTTTAAAGAACACAAGTTTAAAGAACACAAGTTTTAGATTACAATGAACTCAAATTTCACGTACTTGAGTTTCATGTGGATTTTTTAATTAAAAAAATTAGATCAACAGGTGCCACCAACTCGAGTTTCAAGTGGATTTTTTAATTAAAAGATGTTAGATCAATGGGTGCCATTGTAGCACATTTTTTAGGAACTTGATTTTTTTTGAACTCAAGTTTTATGAACTCGAGTTACAAAACAATGGTAGATTGCAAAATATTTTGCCAAATAGTGCTATATGGCAATTTTGGCCTTATACAGCTAGCAACATTCCTTGTACTATAAGAGGAGAATGTTGCTGAGCATCCTAGGTATCAGAATATAGTTAGGGAAATAGAGCAAAGAAAGATAGGGAGAAAAGAAAGAAAGTCTACAAAAGCTATGTAAAAACCAGTGTTTTCCCAAAAGAAAAGCAATACAATCTTTTACGAGGATATGGACACCAAGTCCTTCATTCCATAGTGGTTTTTCACTCTAAATCTTGGGGTTTCCCATGTAACTCTCTTGTCATCTCCAATCTTTCCATTCACTTCCTTTTTATCCCTTTTTGTAGCCCACAAAATCACAATTTTTAGTATATAACAAAGATGATGTTTAAATGTACTCTTAAGACTTAGAAAATACAAGCTTTCATCTTTTTTAAACTTAGCTTGCACGTACACTTTTCAAAACATTCACATCAAATTATCTATTTTACACTTCTTTTCATTAAAATGTCAAATTTTCTTGATTTTTAAAATTATTTCTCCTACTTTACACACAACAACCATCATTCACTCACATCCTTCATACTCAAGATATATAAAGTAAGAATAAACAACTAAATACATAATGAATAGTGTTATTATAAATTTACTCAATTAGAACACTCACATTAGTGGGTGCATTATAGAAAAAAGTTGTGAAATTTACACAATATTGCTCAAAACTCACCCGCATCAGACCGTGTATTACCCGTGTAAATATGTAAGCTAGCTACATTAACCGTGTAAATATATATAGTTACCGTAACTTTGTACTTTAATTTTTTATTATATTTTCTCTTCCCTCTCTCATCATATTCTATCTCTTCTTCTAACTCTATTCTCTGACTATCTCTTCTTGAATCCCAGCATCTCTACAAATTCATCAAAATCATCCTAAATTTAGATCTAAACTCATTAAACCCATATACAAAAATTTAGATCCCAAACTCATCTAATATATATGAATCGTTATACCTATTATACAAAAAAAAAAAAAAAAAAAAATCATCAAACCCATATTGCACAAAAGAAGAAGAAGAAGAACCAGCAGCAGCAATGACGAAGAAGAAGAAGAAGAATCTGTAGCGGTGAAGAAGAAGAACTAGTAGTGGTGAAGAAGAAGAACTAGTAGCGATAGTTGGGCAGCGAAGAAAAAGCAAAGCAGTGGCAGCGGTGGCTGTGAAAAAGAAGCAAAGCAACAACAGCAGTGGCGACACGGTTGAGAGAGAGGTGAGAAGCGAGAGAGGGGAGAAGCTATGTGTTTGGGATGAGAGAGGGGTGAAAGGCGACAGGTTTGATCTGAGAGGAGAGAGAGATTTTAAATGAAAATAATAATAAAAATGTATAAAAATGATTATTTAAATAAAATAGATGGTACTTTCTAAAAAAAATAAAATAGATGGTAGAACAGGCAAATTGATGTGGGAGTTTTGGATAAGTAGATGTGTAAAATAGAAAAAGTAGATTCTTAAACTAAAATAAACGGAAAATTTTGCAGAGACCGATGCAATTGCTCTATAGTAAACATATAAATTTACATAGTTATATATTGATTAATGTGAGTAATTTTAAACAAAATTATGTAAATTTTACACATTTTTCTATTATACACGGACGGATGCGAATGCTCTGTATAATCATTAGTCCCTAAGAGCATTCACATTGGGAATGACATATGCCATATATTGGTTCAATTTAGCATAAAAACCCAAAAACCCCACACCATCCGGACTTGTAAATTTAGACTATTGCAAAAAAATTTGTAATTATGCTATAGTGCGATTCTAAATGTAGAATCATACTATAGCTCAATTGTAAAACTAAAAATATTATTTTATTCTTTTTCTCTCTCCACTCTGTCTCCCTAACTCTCTCACTCTCTTAGGTCTGTCTCTCATGTCTCTCTCTCTCTCAGATTTCTCCCTCTCCTTTTGCTATCTCTCAGTGATTTCTCCCTCTCCCTTTGCTCTCCCTCAGGCCACCATTGGCCACCATCGCCTAACAATGCCAAGCCTAGGCCGCGTCTCACCCAGCGATGTCCAAGCCCAGGCCGCCGTTGGCCACTGTCTCACCCGGCGTGGTTTGATGGGTCTCTCACGGCGATTAGCATGGCATGGAGGTTTGTTGATGGGTTGTTCGTGGAGGAGATCATGGCAAATCATGGGTCTCTCTTCGATCTAGTGGGTTTGTGGTGGGTTAGTATGGAGATTGTGGTAGATCGGTGTTGGGTTTCTTTGGTGGTGGGGTTATTTTGACGTGAATTTCTTTGGCGTGGCGTGGGTTTCTTTGTCTGGCGTGGAGCTATGGTGGCCATGGAAAATCGGCATGGAGTTGTGTGTGTGGCTCTGTTGTTGGCTCCAATTGGTTTGATGGTTTGTGTGTGTGTGTGGCTTTGTTGATGGTTTGTGTTTGTGTTTGTGTGTGCGGGGGGCTTTGTTGATGGTTTGGTGGTTTTTTTTTTAATGTGGTTTTGCTTTTGGTTTGATAATTTGATGGTGGTGCTGGGGTATATAGGGATGGCAGTGTGGTGGTGATCTTTTAGATCCAGAAAAATGAAGAGGAAGAGAGACTAGGGGAAAAGACAGAGAGAGGAGAGGAAGAGAGAGAAAGAGATTGTGAAATTAATATTTTAATAAATAGATGATGTAAATAAAAAATAGGATGTTAGATGTATTGAAAAATAGTATAGTATAATTAATAAAGTAACTTTTTGAGATGGTAAAATAGAATGTGATACAATTTTCAGATGGGAATGCTCTTACTCCCTATATTTCAAATTCCAAAATCCAAAATTCCAAATTCAAAGTGACAGCAACCAAAATAAAGAAAAAATAAACAAAAAAACTGAAAATGTCAAAAACCTTGTGGTATTTGGTGGTGGAGGGCCTGGTGGCATCGGAATGTCTCTCTCTCTCTCTTAAAAAAAAAAAAGAAAAAAAGGAAAAAGAAACTGTAAAGTCTGTAACTCCAGCATTCCAACCATTAGCTTCAGCAAACCCTAAACCTTTGACCTCTTTGATGGCCGAATCGTCCACTCAATCAAATTTAAAACCCCAGACACTCTCTCCCGGAAAAGATGCAGTGGTCGACAGGATCAGTAGTCTACCGGAATCTCTTCTCTGCCACATTCTCTCCTTCCTTCCAACCAAAGAGTCAATCGCCACAAGCATTTTGTCAACCAGGTGGAAGCTCCTTTGGACTCTCGTCCCAAAGCTATTCCTCGACATTGGCAAGATCAGCGCTGCGGAGCTTTCGCTTGATGATGTTGATGTTGAAGTTGCACGTGATATCATGTTTGCACATGTTGTGTCAAGTGTTTTGGCTAAACAAGAATGTGGAGAGCTCCAAACTTTTCGCCTCAGATGGCGATTTTGGTGGGACGGTTCCCATCTCGAGGCATGGCTTCGCACTGCCGCTGCTCGTAAAGTCAAAGAACTTGATCTTGACATTTTTATGCACAAAATTGATGTGGAAAATCTGAAATTGCCTCCAAGCTTTTTCTCTTGCAGGACATTAGTGGTTCTGAAATTAAGCGGTGAAATTGATATTGATATTGATATTGACACTCCTTCATTATCCTTTAATTTCCCAAGCCTAAAGATACTGCATCTACTAGAAATTTCATTGCTGAGTATCATTAAGTCACAGGAACACTCTTTCTTGAGGCTTCTTTCTGGCTGCCCTGTCCTCGAAGATTTGTCATTTACAACAACTGACTTTTTCGAGGGTGAGTATAAATTATGTGTACCCACGCTGAAACGCTTAAGTTTCGGAGAAACTGATTTTAATTACTCTGAGTATGAACTCGAAATAAACGCCCCAGCTCTCGAGTACTTTGAATTCTATGGTGATCTACGCGCCATCAAATTCTATGAAAAACTAGACAACGTAGTTCAGTCGGATGTCAATATTTCTATATCTAAATCTGTACCTGACGGATTCCGCAGGAAATGGGTGTTCAATCTTTTTGCTGCACTGAATAACGTCAAATTCCTCTCATTTTCTCCAAGGGGCACAGAGGTTAGATCCCCTTCATAAGTGCTTTTTTTATTTTTCAATAAACCTATGATCTTTAGTTCAATTTCTTTGGACAATACGAAGTTATAATCTCGCTTTTATGTTATATCAAATTGATGTTGATGTGATTTTAATCTCGCATGCAGTGGCACAACTTGGGAAATATTTATCCTTCCTCATTCCAGAATTTGGTCGAACTAAAATTTAAAGTGAATGGTTGTAGCTGGAATGTGCTACAAGACTTGCTCCAAAAAGCTCCTAATCTAGAAACTCTTGTTATTACTAACGTTAGTTGATTTAATAGAAGTATTTCTGTTGATCATTCATCTTCCCTAAACTTACACTTATGATCTGCTGTGTTTGTTGTCATCAGGGTTATAATTCCGTTGAAAGCAACTTATATTGGAAGGAGCCACAATATGATCCTGCTAATCTGTCATCACTCACAAGTTTTTATTACAGAGGATTTAAAGGTTTGAAGGATGAAGTGGAACTTGTGAAATATGTTCTAAAGGAGGCAAGAGTTTTGAAGACAGCAACATTTCAAGTTTCTAGTGGAAAGTCGAAGGAAAGTGTTCTTGAGAAACTATCAATGTTCCCAAGGTGCTCAACAACATGTCTACTTAGAGTTGAATGAGGTATACTTCTTTAACTGGTACTCTGCAACTAATTCCAAAGGCAATGTTACAAATATTTTCTTTTTATTGTAGACCCTCTGCTGGTGGTATGCTATTATTACTCTTTTTTATTTTTTATTTTTTAAATTTTCATGTTCTTCCCTCCTTTGAATTGATTCAGAGAGAGAGAGAGAGAGAGATGATCAATTATCCAATGTTCTCTGACCTCCTTGCAGTAGAAATTGTTTTTTGTGACAACCATTTTGCAAGACATCCATTTGACCTTCATAAGTTTTGTTTGTTTTTGAATTAGACTAAAAATTTGATAGAGAAATGTTCATAAGTGAGCTTTTGTTACCTCTTTATAGTTTATGTGCCTGAATTTTTAGATTCTAGGCTTACTCATTCTGTTGGGTAGCTAGCGACAATTGAAATAATAAAACAGTTGAATGTAACTCTTGAAAGTATTAGATGTGGATGAAAGATTTAGAATGTTTGCTTTTGCATAACAGTTCAGTGTTTGGCTACATCTACATGGCACATCCTTTCATGTATATTTGCCCAGTTTTGTTTGCCTTATATAATGTTATACATAAGCACCACTGCAGTACCCAATATACTTCTATTAGGGTGAGATATATTAAGATGCTCTTCTTATTGTAGAAAAAAGATGATAAAGTAAGATCTCAAAGGTAAATGCCTTCGGTAGGTTTTGGCTTACTAATGGTTGTATTTATTAAATAGTTGAAGTCCTTTGTCTTTTAATTGTGTTATTGATTCTTGGGGGAAATGTGTTGATGATCCATGTTTAGTTTATCAATTTATCCAAAAAAATGGTATTTGGTACTCTGAGAACCTGGTTGTGGTCTGTACATAACACCCTTATCTTGAATGTGTTTGGCTTTCGATTAAGAAGCTTCTATAATAAAAAAAATTAGATGGTTCTAATGTGAAATGAGTCTGCCATCATGATATGTTTGATAGTTGATGCAGAACCTATTAGTTCTTCTATAGTTCTATTGCATGACTGGAAGAGGGGATGCAAATACTGTCAACAAGTGTGTTCCTACAAGTACGCGTCTGCCGCAACTCACACTATATATAAGAATGCATCACATCACTTCCAGTAGATATTGGCTAAACTAATTGTTGATCGACATCTAAAAATACTATTAATCTTTTATCATTAGCTGCTCTACTCACCTGCATTGGTGCTTCTTGTTGAGACTATAAATCTTTTTTTGTTTTTTTTTGTTTTCTTATTTTCTTTTTTGATAAGTAACTATAAATCTTTTATCATTAGCTGCTCTACTTATCTCTGCTGGTGCTTCTTGTTGAGACTATAAATCTTTTTTTGTTTTTTGATAAGTAACTATAAATCTTTTATCATTAGCTGCTCTACTCATCTGCATTGGTGCTTCTTGTTAAGCCCTTCTCCATCTTAACTTTTTACTCATGAGGTTTCAACATTGGACTGGCGTAGCATGGGCAACTTACAATTAACTTGTCTGAGGTACAGTTTCATTGCAATATTATGACCAGATGGCATGTGAAAAAACTATTCATCTAATCTGCTCTTAAGATGGTTTCTGAGATGGATACCTTTTGATTTTAGCTTTTCCAATCCTTTCCTTTTGCATTTTCTTCCTCATCTGTATAGCTTTGGCTTCTTCTACCACCTTCTTTTCGTCAAGTCTTACCTTATTTTTACTCTGCATGACATTGTTCACCTACTTTTTATAGTTTTTAGTCTTGTTAAGCTGATGGTGGCATTAGTTGTGAGGAAGGAAAAGAAGAAAAAAGGTGGTTTTCTGAAGGTTTTGCTTATGCTTCAGTTGACATACTGAATAGAGAGAACAAAATATCTTGTAATGTCCCACCCCTATTCTGCACTTGAGTTAATTTAGGATTTTTAATGTTAAATTTCTAGTTATTTTCTAAACTGATAGTTCTGGAAGAAGAACTATAATGCTAATGGCTTCCTGCTGCCACACAATTTACATAAAGTTGCACTGGCCTTGATGTGGTCTGGAATTGCACCTTTGAGGTAATGTAATAGGTAGATTTGGAAAGTTAGAAAAAGAAATGCTGAGATAGATTTTGTTTTGTGATGATGGGTGTGACCTTTATAAAAGCCTAAGTCAGAGTTTTGCTCTCTACCTTTCATTGATATTTTACTTTCTAGATCTCTGTGATAATTGCAAAGGAAGGGATTGGAATTCCCCTTATGAATTGGTAGTGGAAAAAAATTGTACAATGACCTTGTTTCCATTTTTATTTTATTTGTCGAGTTACACTATAAGGCTTCGTGGAACTTCAATCCCTTTGAATGGGTAGTCTACTGAGTAGACATGGCAAAACGGGCGGGTCGGGTTCGGGTCGGGTCAATCAGGTTACGGGTCAAACGGGTCACGGGTCAAAAACGGGTCATTTTAAGCGGGTTGAAAACGGGTTCGGGTCAATCGGGTTGCGGGTCGGGTTGGGTCGGGTTGACCCGTATTTTTCACATGAAATTTTTTATTTTTTATTTTTTTTATTTTTATATTTTTTTTATAAAGAAAACAATATGTATTTGCCATTTGGATAGTTATGCAACATATTACTTGATGTAAAATGCATTATTTTGAATTCACTACTTATATCAAGAATAAACTCAGTTAAACTTATTAATACTTATTCAATAATTTTAAAATTATACAAACCCTAACATTGCTATCTAAAACAAAACAACACAAAGATAAGTAAAACAAATATACAAGTTTTATTTTTACACAATATCAACATTCCAAAAAAAAAAAATACAAATGATTTATTGGATAACTCATTTGATAAAGAATAAAAACATATAAGAAAGTTACAATTTTAAAATTTAATTTTATAATCTATTATCAATTGTGGTTGACACTCTATTTCAATTTGAGATATACATTAAAGTTTGATTGCTTACTTATTTATACCTAGTCTCTTTTATGAAGATCATATCATTGTTAAGCAGCACACACTCTAGGAAATATCACAATTTATTTTGAAAAGCCGTTTATTTTGAACATAAATTGTTAAAAAATAGATCTAAGCATTCATAATTTATGCTAATTTGATACTTTGGCTTTACTATTTTCACATTTGTGAATGTGTCTCACACATATCTACAATTTTAAATCTGTTTTTAACTTTACTGTAACCAGATTATCTTGGCATGTACTTTGCTATTTGATATCTAAAAATCTTTACTCATTACAGAATGCTCAACCATTTATTTTTCAATTAATTTGCATGCAGTTATGTAAATGTATCAATTGTTTCCTTAAGCTCACAATAAACAATTAAACCAATATTGTCTTAATTTCACTATTTTTTTTACCAAAAAAAAAAAAAGTTTTAAA